>NW_006400240.1:549584-553078 GCF_000299155.1 Elephantulus edwardii | reverse complement strand
TATATATACATAAATATTTCATATATAGAACTCCTGGCCCCCTGTTTTATGCTCTCTGTTCTATCTCATTCCTGGCTGTCTGTCTCATTTTTAATAATTATAAAATTATTCCATTTTTTGGGACCCTCGGTTTGCAACAGAGGACAGATGGACAATCTTCTCCAGTGTGATTTTCAGCCTTTGAAAGCCCACCCGAAGGGACAGCTCCCTCCCACCTGATGGTCTCAAAATATGACTCTTCTCTAAAGTACCAAGGAGCAATGGTGTAACTTTGAAGACTAAGGTGCATCTGATTCAGGCCATGGTCTTCTCCATCACTTGCTGTGTGTATGAGAGTTGGACAAGGAGTAAGGATGACAGAAAAAAGAAAAAAAATTCTGTAAATGTTCTTTAAAATAAAATTTAATAAAAAAGAAAAAAGAAAACATGGGTGTCTTTGAGCTGTGGTGTTGGAAAAGAGAACTCAATTTTCCATGGACACTTCACAACAGCAATTGCATTAAAGACTTTCAGATAAACCTCTGACCGTCACAGAAGACCACTGGTTCAAATCCAGCATCTGAAAAAAAAATCACCACAAAACCAACAATACCTCTGTGATCCTTTCTTATAAAAGCAGCTGTTTCATAACAACAGGTAACTTCAAGGTTAGTCTTCCCAGTGCACCGAGCTACTTACAATGGATTTTTTTGAGCTTTGTAACTTCTATCGAATGTCTTGCTAGGACTCTCTGACCATGGGAGGTGCTTGTGGTCCATGAAAGGGATTGGATAACTTTCTGAAATGTAACTAAAGGACACAGCACACTTGTGGAGTGGGCCCCCGTAAATAAAAGAAATTAAATACATAACCTGGTGATGGGTGAGTCTGGCTGGCCCACCAAGTGAGTGGTCACTCTGGAGGCCGGAAAGGGAGGTCGAGGTGACTGACTTTGGGCTGTGATCTCTTGGCAAAAATGTGGATGTTTCCAAGCACTTAAATGAATCAAGCTAAAAGAACTTTTATTCTTTAAATTTTTAAAAATTGTGTATACCATCAAATCTGATCCGACTGGTACAGGAGGAGATTGCCCCTCTTTCTCCAGCAGAGCATCTGGTGGACTTGAACCATGCACCTCTGGGATTGCAATGCAGCCTCTTGCCACTAGGCCACCAGAGCTCCCTTAAAAGAACTTTTTAAAACACTTTTCAGAGCAGAGCAAAGGTCAAGTCCAAGGAACCCAGGACTAGAGAGAGATCTGCCTGTGTAAGACAGAGAAGATGCATCTTTTTTTAAAAAAAAAAATTAAAATATTTTTTCTACTAGTTTATTTACAAAATTCAAATACACATTTGAACAAATTCTTTCAATTTTCCTCACCCTCCCCATCAAATTGTACAACCCAAAGATTAATCCCCCTTTCCCCATGCACACCCTCATCCCCCTGCTTCCAGCTTCTCCCACCCCTCCTGGATCCTTATACTCATTCTACAATAATGGTGTTTTGTTTTTTGTTTGTTTGTTTTCATTTTGTGAGGAATTAGATTTCTTTTTTTTTCTTTTACTAAATTTAATAGACATTTACAGAGGATTTGGATTTCCATTCATTCACTGCCACTACAATAATGGTTTTATACAATATTTATCCTTGTGGGACTGAGTTAGTTCACTCAGCATCATGCTCTCCAGTTCCTCCCAAGTTAGGAAATAATTTACAAAGTCATTGTTCCTGAGTGCTGCGTGAATGTACCATAATTCCTCAATCCATTCACTTGTGGTTGGACATTGGGGCTGTTTCCAATGTTCATTGTAGCATTTTTCACCATCGATGTGAACAGAAACAATAACAGACAAGTCTTTCCCCCCCCCCCCCATGAAGCTACTAATGGAAAGTTTGAACTGCTCACCTCTTGGTCCCCAGTCGAGGGGGACACCCATTTGCCCCCACTCAAATAGTTTCCAAGCCAGTAAGACTGACTTAAAAAAGAATAAAATAAAATTTAAAGGGAAAAAAAAAATCACAAAATAGATAGATTTCTTTACACAGACACAGAAAAGCCACATCACAGGGACTGAAGAAGCTTCCCCTGGGGACTTGTTTAAAGAGAAACAAAGTAAACAGGAATTAATGAAAGAAAAACAAAGTAACCAATGAATGAACACTCAACCAAGCACGGGCCTCCCCCCTAAGGTTGAAAGAGAAAAACTACCACCTGGGTCCCTACCTGCCATCCATCCCCTCCTCCTGGGAAACACCTCCCAAGATGTTTCCTCCCAAGAGCCAGTCCTGCTCCCATCAGCTCTGTGTCCACTTTCTGCACCCACAAAAGTTAAAGTCAGACCCCACTGGAGCCCAGATGTGTAAGGGGTGCCCGTCCATTTAGAAAGGTACTTTTCTCTTTTCATGGTGGTTTATTGTCTTGGCGGATTTATGTAATTTTTACTGTCTTTTCTTTTTTTTCTCTAAACATGTCTGTCTCTTTTTTCCCCCCTCCAAATCCCTCTCCCTCCCTCTTATGCTTCCCCCCATTTCTCTCTCTCTCTCTCCTCTCTCCTTCCTCTCTCTCTCTCTTTCTTTCTTTCTCTTCCTTTCTCCCTCCCCGCTGTCCTGTTTCTCCTCCCTTTCTCTCTGTTTCTCTCTCCCTCCCTCCCTTCCTCCCTCTCCTCTCCTCTCGTTTCTCCCTCTCTCTGTGTTTCTCTCTCTCTGTGTCTCTGTCTGTCATTCTCTCTGTCCCTCCCTCCTATCGGTTTCCTTCTCTCTCTTGCTCTCCCTTTTCCCCTCCCCGCTCTCCTGTCTCCTCCCTTTCTCTCTGTGTCTCTGTCTCTCATTCTCTCTCTCTCTCTCCCTCCCTCTCCTCTCTCCTGTCTGTTTCTTCCTCTCTGTTTCTCTCTCTCTCTCTCCTCTCTTCCTCTCTCTCTGTGTCTCTCTCATTCTCTCTCTCCCCCTCCTCCCCTCTTTCCTGTCTGTCTGTCTGTCTGTCTGTCTCTGTCTCCCTCTCTCTCTTTCTCTTTCTCCCTCCCTTTCCCCTCCCCCTCTCCTATCTGTTTCTCTCTCTCCTCCCTTCCTCTGTCTCTCCCTCCCTCCCTCCCTCCCCTTTTCCCTATTTGTTTCTCCCTCTCTCTGTGTTTCTCTGTCTCTCCCCATCCCCCCCCTTTCTTGTCTGTTTCTCCCTCTCTCTCTGTATCTCCGTCTCTCATTCTCTCTCTCTCCATTTCTTCCTTTTTTCTCTCTCCCTCTCCCTCCTTATTCTTCTCTCCCTGCTCCCTCTGTCCCCTGTCTCTCAGCCCTTGGAATCAGACACAGCTCTTTACACAATGGTGCCCGTCTTTTCCTTGGGAAAGAATGTTCTTGTTCAGTTCCACCAATTCCTCCCTTTAACAGACCCAAGCGAGTCCAGGTGTGGGAGCCTGTTGACATGACTCCAGGGCCTGGACAATACACCCCAGGACATCAGAGACCTGCTTCTCTAAAGTAACACCAAACATGCAATCCTTTCTGACTGTACTGTAGCTCA
>NW_006400240.1:547774-548769 GCF_000299155.1 Elephantulus edwardii | reverse complement strand
AAGGACACACACACACAGTGTCAGACGACAGACACACACACAGAGACAAAGAGAGACACACAAAAACACACACAGAGACAGACAGACAGAGACAAACACACAGAGAAAGAGAAAGATAGACAGACACACAGAGAAAGACAGACACAGTCAAACTGACACACACACAGAGAAAGAGAGAAAGACAAACAGATACACACACTCACAGACAGAGACAGACACACAGAGACAGACACACACAGAGAGTCAGACAGAGACACACATAGCACACACACAGAAAGAAAGAAAGAGACAGAGATGGAGACACACACACAGAGACAGACAGACAGACACACAGAGAAAGACACACACACACACACACACACACACACACGGTAAATCTGCTCACCACAAGATTAGAGGATCTATTTCACCCAGAGAGGTGCCTCCTAATCGCTTCTAGACAATCCACACGTGGCCCCTGAGCTGCTGTCCAGAATTGGGACCCCAGACCTTTCCTTCCCGTCTCTCTCTCAGTCTAGACAGTCCACTGGCCCCTGTCCAGCAGCAAAGACCCACACAAACATCTACCCATAGACACTGGGCTGAAATTCATGAAAATGCCCAGGTCGGGAATCGAACCTGTGTCTCCAGCGTGCAAAGCAGGGATTCTACCACGATGAGCCATTCCTGCCTCCCAACCAGTTACCACGGAGTCCGTTGCTCGGCAACTGCCGGCGCCCCCGTGTGGTGCAGGCGCGGAACTGCACTCCATGGGAATTTCAATTGCTAGACCTGGGGGGATGAAGGATGCTTTTGACCCCAGAATCTCTCGCTTCTGTGACACTTTTAGGTGGATCCGAAGCTCCAATATTTCCATCACCAAATGCTCCCCTATTTGCATCCTTCTCAGACTCTTTTTGAGAGTTACTGACCCACCCATCACTGCAACCATAGTGAACCATATTTTTTTATGTTGTAAGGAGCTGGAGAAGAGTATTGAATGTACCATGGACTGC
>NW_006400240.1:544501-546879 GCF_000299155.1 Elephantulus edwardii | reverse complement strand
AGACTATTATGGAGATTGATTTTGGAATTTAGATGTACTGTTATCAGTTGTGCTTAGCTGTACATATGAACCATGTTATTTCTCCACACCTGTTCAGTCTGTCGTAGCATTGTAGAAGCCGGACTCCGTGCAGAAGAACGTGGCCTTGAGATCAGAGGAAGATGCGTCATCAACAACCTGTGTGGAGCAAGTGACACAACCTTGTTGGCGGAAACTGAGGAGTACCTGAAGCGCTTGCTGCAGAAGATCTATGATTATGAGCTGCAAATATGGATTGCATCTCAATATACAGAAGAAGCAGATTCTCCCCACTGGGCTTATAAACGACTTTATAGAACATGGAGAAAAGATAGAAGCTGTCAACGACTTCGTTTCCCTTGCAAACCTTCAACACCCTCGGTACCAGCAGTCAGGAAATAAAAATGCAATGTTTCATTGGGGCAATCGTCTCTCAAGGACCTCTCCAGAGTGCTATTGAGCAAGGATGCCACTTTACAGACTAAGGTGCACCTTGAGTCCAGTAGTGATCGTCTCAATTGCTTCCTAGCCTTCTGAAGGTTCAATAATGGAAAAGGAAGATCAAAGAATGAACAGCATTGAGTGGTGGTGTTGGAGAAGAGTACTGAAGAAATAGCCTCTTAAAGGCAAGGAGCAGCCTGGTTTCACCCTCTCTAGGGTGAACCTGTTCATTTTCTTAGCAGCCAGTGATATATTCAATATTCTTCTCCAGCACCACTGTTCAAAGGCATCGATTCTCCTTCTATCCTCCTTAGTCATTGTCCAACTCTCTGATACATAGCAAGTGATTGCAAAGACTATGACCTGTATCAGACACACCCTAGTCTCCAAAGTGACATCATTGCTCTTCAGAACTTTGGTGAGGTTTCTAACAGCAGACTTTCCCAATGCAATTTGTATTTTAATTTCCTGGCTGTGGGTGCCAAGAGTGTTGACTGTGGAGCCAAGGAAACCCAAGCTGTGAACAATCTCAATCTCCTCACCACCCATCCGGATGCTGCCAATTGGTCCAGCGGTGAGAACCTTTGTCTTCTTGACATTGAGCCTCAATCCATATTGGAGGCTGCAGTCCTTGACCCTCGGCAGCAGGTGCTTCAGGTCCTCGTCTGTTTCAGCAAGCAGGGTTGTGTCATCTGCATAATGCAGATTGTTGATAGATCTTCCACCAATCCTGACACCACACTTCTCCTCATAGAGCCCAGCCTCCTGGATAATCTGTCCTGCATATAGATTGAAAAGGTATGAAGATAGGACACATCCGTGGTGTACACTCATCCCAATTTTAAACTACGTAGTATTGCCTTGCTCTGTTCTGATGACTGCCTCCTGTTCCAAGTATAGGTTTCACATTAGCACGATTGAGTGTGCTGGACTCAAGACAAAATAAACAAGTAGAAAATAATAATAATAAAAAGATTAAAAAAGGGAGGCAGAGAGGAAGACTGTCCATGAGGTGGATGGGCAGAGTGACCACAGCCATGGACTGGGGCTTGTCAGAGTGCGTCAGGACAGACCAGGCCAGACCAGGGATCAGATCTGCTGTTTATAGGGTCTCTAGGAGTCCTGCTTGACTTGATGTCACTTAACAACAATAACAACAACATAATAATACTGTTATTATGAGTCTTGTTTGCTCTCCATGTGACCTGGAGTCACCCAGGTATGTCAGGTGAGACCTTCACTTCCTAGGTTGCCAATGGCTGTATTTTCCCATAAGACATTTGCCAGACATTTCTTCCTACCTCTTTCAATACCTAATATCACTATTTCCCAAATGGCCACGTGGACCCCATGTGGAAAGGGTGAATGAGAGAGTCCCTTCTGAAGCATCCATCCCTTCTACCAGGGCAAGGCTCTGCATGTGTTTTTCATACTATTTACGAGGTGACCAAACATCATACTGTTTGAGGGTGGGAAAAAGAAAAGAAAAAAAAAAGGGTTGAAAATTCTCAAGTTTTCCTTTCTGACTGATATCATCAACACCAGGAAAATGAAACACGCTGATGGCTCAGGGAGGCTGAGGTGGGCTTTTTCCTTTGAACTGATGGGACCATCTGCAGAAGGGAAAGGGACCATGGGGGTCTTCTGACTCTCACCACGTTGAGTTTCTTCTGCTAATTAGGAATATTTGCAGCAGAAGCCACATCTGCTATGATTGCATGGCCATGTCTGAGGGATCCTGGGCGATCAGAATCTCTTGATCAGACAAGAATAGGCTTAATCGTGTGTGTGTGACTCATAGCAACCCTATGTCCAACAGCCCTAAACTCTGCTCTGTCTTGTGCCAATTGCACCATCTCTGACACTCGCATCCTTATTACCCCAGTCACTGAATCAATCCACCTCATAGAGGGCCTTCC
>NW_006400240.1:538511-544198 GCF_000299155.1 Elephantulus edwardii | reverse complement strand
ATTCTCCTTCTATCCTCCTTGGTCATTGTCCAACTCTCTGATGCATAACAACTGATTGCAAAGACCATGGCCTGTATCAGACGCACCTTAGTCTCCAAAGAGATACTATCACTCTTCACTACTTTGGAGAGGTCCCTACAGCAGTTAAAATCCTGGCATGAAAATCATGCCCTTTGCCTTCAAGAGCCTTGATTAAATGCAGCATCTCTGGAGAGTCTCCCTTGAAGGTCTCCATGTCCACCGTTCCTTCCACAATGCTGTTCTGTTTATCCACACCTTCTTAACTTCTCCAACTCATTTAATTGTGATTGTTAACATGCTATCGAGTCAGCGGGGACCCATGGTGACCTTACGATGCACAGATCTGAACCCTGGCTTGTCTGGATCCAGACTCACCCTCTGTGACAGGGTGTCAGCTCATGCGGCTGCAATCACTGTGTCTACCCGTCTCTCTGTCTCTGACCCCTCCACCTTTCCAAGCTTGATGGCCTTTTCCTGACCACATGGCCCAAGGGCGTGAGGCCACATCACCCCATCCTGGCCTCCACAGTTTGCTTGCAGTTTCTTCTAAACAGACTTGTGTGTTCTCCTGGTCATCTGTGGGATGTTCAAAGAGAGAGCTGAAAATAGAACCATGTAAGCATATCAGGGGGAAAGAAAGCATATTTATATAGAGTAAATTGCTGTGTTGTTATTGTGTGGTGATGTTGTTATGTGTCCTCGAGTCACCTGCAACTCACAGCGACCCTATGTACAGCAGCCCTAAATCCTGCTCTGTCCTGTGTTAATCTTATTCTCTCTGACACACTTACCCCCATGACCCCAGTCACTGAATTAATCCATCTCATTGAGGGTCTTCCTCTCCTGTGCTGTCCTTCCACCCTCCCAAGCATGATGTCCCTCTCCAAGGATCAGTCCCTCCTTGCAACTTGTCCAAAGTATGTTAAATGAAGCCTCAGAATCCTTGCCTCCAAGGAGCAGCCTGGTTTAACCCACCCTAGGACAAATCTGTTCATTTTCTTAGCAGAAAATGGTATATTCACTACCCTTCTCCAGCACCACAGCTCAAAGGCATCAATTCTTCTCTCCCCAGGATTTCTGAGGCAGTAAAACAATGTGTGAAGAGGCCTCTTATAGTTTTTCTGAGGATTTGAACCAATGATCTTTTGTTGAGCGTTCCAACACGTATAGACTTCTCTTTGCCATCAGATCTTGATGTTGTTTGCTGTTTGATTGTTGTTTGCTGTCAATTCAGAATTGACTCACAGGGGACCCTCCAGGGGTTTTTCAGAAGCAGCAAAGTGCAAGGAAGGAGATTGTCCATCTTTCTCTCAGCTGATGGATGTGAACCCTGTGCTTTTGAAAACAGCGTAAAATCTTACCCAAAGGGCACTTTTGTTGTGTCTTGTTGAGTCAGAATCAACCCACAGGTGACCCTCTGGCAGGTTTTCAAAGGATTAATAATATAGGAAGAGATTACCTATCTTTCTTCCATTGAGCAGCTGGTGGATTTGAACTGCGTGCCTTGGGTATTGCAGCGTCGCTTCTTGCCACTAGGCCATCTTTGCTCTGCAGGCCACTAGAACGCCTTAAAATGCATAAAGGTGACTAAAAAAAACCCAAAACAAAACATAGGACAGTACTAAAAACTGAACATCTTTTTTTTTTCTTTCCCCCCTTTTTTTATTAATGATTTTTAAATGCAATTTATATATTTTAACAGTGTATTCTTTCCATTTAATTTTCCCCCACTCATTAATTGTGGCACATTGTCCTCCCTGCCCACCCCTCCCCTTAGTTAATTTCTCTCTTTGAAGAAAAAAAAAGTCTTTCATTGTTATACATTTCGCCCCCCCCCCCCGAGTCCACTGTCCACTTTACTGTGCATTTCTTTTTCTGTAATCTCATCGTGGAAATAATACCTAATCTTATAAATTTCTCTTCATCTGTTTCAATGCAGTATACCTTATTTATCCCTTCTTTTCCTAAGTTCCCTCCAACCCCGATGTCAGTTCCATTTTACAACAGTGGAACTAAGCAGTATTTGTCCTTTTGTGACTGAAATATTTCACTCAGCATAATGTCCTCTAGGGTCACCCATTTTGTATAATATTTCATGAGCTCTTTGTTTTTCAATGCAGTGTAATATTCCATTCTTAACAAAATGATGAAAGTTCCTGAATGGCAGCATTGTGACATTTTAGAAAGGTAGATACTCAAACTATTTTGTGTATGTGGATAAACTTTGAGCAATGACAATCATTAGAGAGAGACTTTAGGTATTTTGTTTATAGGGTGGCTATGAATCGTGCTCGACTTGACAGCAATAAACAACACACACATGGAGTCGTCATACGCCGTCAAGTTGCAGTCAGTTCACAGCTGACCGTCCAGTGAGTTTTTCAGAGAGTGGACATCAGCTGGGAGGGAATTGTCTATCTTTAGTCCCTTAAGATGCCTTGTGGATTTGAACCACGTCGTTTTGGGGTTGATGGCACGAATCCTTGTCACCAAGTTGAGAAGACTCCTCTTTTCTCGTCCCCAAGTGCATCTGGGGCTGCAGCTGTTCTCGCCGTCTGTCGGAATTCACCTGACGCCCCGTAGTCGGTCGATGGTAATCAGATGTTGCAGGCGGCCGGGTCCGTCGTCCAGCGCGCATTCGATGGCCAGATAATTTACGGGGCTATTAATCGCTCATTAAGCCCTCCTTCAGCAGAGCCCAGTGACCACGGCCTCCCTAATGAATGAGCCCAGGCGACGTGCATTTCCATTTGCGTTGGGTTAAGTAAGTGAGTCTGTTTCTTCTGATCTCCATTAACGAGCTGGGGGATCATTAGAAATGAGGGATGACCTTACTAGTGTCCACTCAATTACTGGACCCTTGAGAGAGAAAAAACACACACACACACACACACACACACACACACACGCACACACACACAGAGCCTACTTGTTGCAATTGGCCAACGAGGGATGCTGTACCAAGAAACACAAGCTCGGGGCTCCAAGGAAAGAAAACAGAACCATTCCCATATTGTGTAAGTTCAAAATCAGAGAAGAAGGGTGTGGGCAGGGCTGGGACACCTCCAGAGGCACCAGGGGAGGGTCCTTCCTCAGCTCCCCCAGCTTCTGGGGGGTCCCAGACTGTTCTGGGCTCATGGCTGCATTTCTCCCATCTCTGCCTTTTATCGCTACATGACTGTCTTCCCTCTGGATTTCATCTCCTCTGTTATAAGGACTCCCACTGACAGGGGACCAGGACCCTGGCCTCAAACCTTCCTGACCTCACCGTCCCACCTCTCTGTCCCTCTTGCACCCCAAGCTATGATTGACCGTATCTTCTCATGCCCCACTTGCTATGAACAAAGCCCTTATCACCTTGCCAGCAAACCCAGCCCAAGTTCATGTTGTATGCCTATGGCTAATCTCCCAGCAGGTTTTCAAAGCTTTTTATTTTCCTCTTACATGAGAGGAAATGGCCCACCTTTCTTCTGGTGGATTTGAACCACGTATCTTTGGATTGACAGGGCAATCCTTTACCACTAAACCACTGGGCTCTCTCCAGCCATATATAATGTAACATATGTCTCTTTGCAAGGTAGCCCAGCGGCCAGCTTCTCAAACAGTGATATTCCCCTCAGATCAGCTTGATTTAGCCGTCTCCACAACTCAGCCCCCCCTTTTTTTTCTGGAAGAGCAAAAGTGTTTAAAAATCACACATGGACCTATTGATAAATGACTGGATAGAGAAGCTCCGGTCTATTCACACAGTGGAGTACTACGCAGCACTGAAAAACAAAGAACGATGTAATATGCAAAATGGATGTTAGGCTGAGTGAAATATCTCAGTCACCAAAGGACAAATATTGCAGAGGGCCACTGTTGTAAAACAGGACTGACCACGGGATTGAGGGAAGAGAAGGAGGGGAGGAATGATGTATACTGCATTGAAACAGAAGAGGGAGAGAACTGTTTAAAGGGGATATATGATTGGGTATTATTATCATGACAGGAGTCCAGAATGAAGGCTACATAGTGGAATGTACCTGGGGGGAAGGATTGCATCACAATAGAAGAGTTTTTCTTTTGCTTTTCAAGGAGAAGAGTGAATTGAGGGGGCAGGAGTTTGACAAGGAGAAAAGTGCAGCAATGAATGACTGGAAACCCTAGGTCTCTGTAAAGATTCCATTAAAATTATTAAAAAGAAACACAGGAAAAATCACAGATGGAGAAGAGGCAGGGGAACATGGAAACAACGTGGCTGGTGTTGGGTGTGGAGCAGACAGAGGCAGCCGCTTGGAGCTTGCCACGTCGACTTCAAGTCTTTGAAGAGTCCCAGTGACCCAGGGTGGGTGGGATAGAGGACAGCATTCAGGGAGATTTCCCCAGCTGTCCAGCTTTGCAAATACACAGCCCTTTTGAGCTGCTGGACATGGTCAGCTATGCCTACCACGGTCCAGCCTCCAAGATTTTCCTCACATAAGGCAGAAACAAGAAATGATAAGAAGGCATGCAACTAAGAAGAAGACATCATGACCCTGACCGGGTACCGTCCAGTCTCTCTCAGCTCCCAGGCACCCTGTGGACAGCAGAAAGAAGCCCCCACCTGGTACTTTGTTATCCGTACAATCTCTGCCATGTTGGAGGTCCAGGGTGGGACAGGTGTCGGAAGAACTTCCAGAAGGAGGTGAGGAATAAAGGAATAAATCTACACCTGAAATTGAGCCCTGTAACAATGCCCCATATTTGAATAGAACCCCAATGAATATCATACAAGAAGTTACGTCCTGAGTCATTTAGAACACGGTGTCTCCAGGGTGGATGAGTTTTAGAAGAGCGTCCAGCCTGAGAGAGACAAGGAATGAAGTCCTGGCAGACAAATGAGGCCTCCCAAATCCTGTGGACCCTGGAGGGCTAGAAAAGAAAGAAAAGGACTTGAGGGAAGAAAAAGGAATCTTACACAAAACAATTTGCGACAGAGATTCAGATGTAACACAGGTTCAGATGTCAGGGCCACTTTTGAGGGTTGGCATTTAACAACGCAGCCTCTTCCCCTACACTAGTGCCCACCAACGCCCTGCCCACCACCCCCTCTCCACCCACCTGTCCATCTGGAAGATGTTTCTTGCTTCTGAAGCAATTTTGTATCTACACTGACCTGTTGGGTCAGCAATTAGAGACAGGAAGACTTATTCGTATGAATTTCATCTCTATCATCCACGTGGAGGTCACCTTCTCAGTGCCCCCACCCCCACCCCCCAACCTCCAACGTGCCTTCAGAAATACGTTCCCGGGACGTTGCAGTTTTAATGACATTGACTTCCTTTTTCTCCCTTGGCTTAAGCAGCTCAGAAAAACCACAACAGATGTTTCCAACAGAGTCTGGCTGGCAGACACTCATCTCTGTCTCCTCGTTCTCGGGCCCCCATAACCAAGGAGGGGAAAAAGAGGGGCTGTCTTTCAGGGGTCTTCCACATGATAATATGTTTGACTTCTTTTTAAATCTGTCTTAATACATAATAGTCTATGTGTTTCCTACTGCCAAAGGGGCCCTTTAGAGTAATGAGAGAAGATCTTCACCCTGAAACCCACAGTGTCCCTTTTCAGCAGGAAGTAGCTAAGAGAATATGCCATCCCCTTTTCCTTATGAATCAGGGTGAAGTCTCTCTCAGGGAGGAGTGATAGGG
>NW_006400240.1:534714-538335 GCF_000299155.1 Elephantulus edwardii | reverse complement strand
AATAATTAAAAAAATCTGTCTTAATAATAGACTTTGTTAATGTGGAAGAATTTTTTTTTTAATTTTAAGGAGAGGTTTTTGGTAAAGGGTTTGCATACAATCATTCATAAATATATTGTCTTTGATTCAAGTCCACTGTGTGGTATCTAATCATTCATCCATCTATCCAGGACCCATTTATACAGCCACATACTTATTCATCAATCCCTTTTCCATCTGTCCATCCATCCATTTTTCCATCCATCCATCCATCCATCCATCCATGCTCCATTCATCCATCTATCCATCCATCCAACAATTCACTCACCAATTATTGATCTATCCATTCCATCCACCCACCCACTCACCCATCAATCCATATTCCATCTAAGCATCTATCTGTCCATCCATCCATCCATCCATCCATCCATCCATCCACCCAACCACTCATCCATGGATTCAGTTATCCAACCATCCATCCATTCATCCGCTTACCCACCCAATGATCCACTCACCTATCCATTATTCAGTCATTAATCCATCCATCCATCACAGACTGATCGACTCGTCCTTCCATCCACTGTTCAACCCATCCATCCATCCATCCATCCATCCATCCTTCCTTCCATCCATTTGACCATTCATTTATTCATCCACCCATTCATCCATCAATCCATTTTCCATCTAGGTATCCATCTGCCCATCCATCCACTCATCCATCAACCTATGTTCCCTCCATCCATTACTTGTCTAGTCACCCATCTACTCATACATCAATACATCTACCCAACCATCCATTCATTTATCCACTTATCCACCCAATGAACTTATCTATCCATTATTTAGTCATTAATCCATCCATCCATCCATCCATCCATCCATCCATCCATCCATCCATCCATCCACAGACTGATCTACTCATCTGTCCATCCATTAATCAACTCATCCATTCACGCATCAAGCAATCCATCCATTTATCCATCCATCTTTCCTTCCATCCATCCACCCACCCACTCATCCATTGTCCATCTATCTACATATTCATTTATGCACCCATTTATCTACCCAACCATCCAACTCACGTATCCATCCATCCATCCATCCATCCATCCATCCATCCATCCATCCATTATCCATCCATCATCAATCCATCCATCCATAGATTGATCTATTCATTAATCCATTATTCAACTATACATCCATTCACTCATGCAGCAGTCCATCCATCCATCCATCCATCCATCCATCCATCCATCCATCCACCCATTCATCTACATATCCATTTATCCACCCACTTATCCATCCATCCAACTCATCTCTCTCTCTCTCTCTCTCTCTCTTTCTCTCTCCATTCATCCACCCATTCAACTATCCACCCACTCACGCACCCATCTATCTATCTATCATGGACCTGTTTTTCTAGGAGACCCTCATATATATTACTACCAAGACCAATTCTAGAGAAACACAATCACAAGAATGGGTCTTCTGAAGTGATTTTGGAATTTCCGTAACAGCTTTGAATACATGGTGGTTGTTAAATGCCCTCGAGTCATTTTGGCCTCATGTGACACCCTCCACACCGCATTTTGAGGCCTGGGCAGCCCTGCCCCCTCCCCATTCTTGTAAGCCCAGAGGGGTTTTCATGGGCTGATTTTCAGAAGTCCGTGAGGAGACCTTTCTTCTTCATCTCTCTTTGACTGGAAGTCCTACCCAAACCTCACGACCATGGCTCACCCAGCTGCTGGTCTTTGAATTACAAGCAATAAAGCCTCCAGCACCCCCACAATGCTCTCAAGCCCCCACAGTAAGAACAGAGACCAACAAGCCCTCTAAGTAGAAATTGAATATTACCTCCGAGGGGAATGGGCTTTATTATTATATATATATATATATATATATTTTTTTTTTAAGGACTGGGTAATAAGGGCATTTCATTTTGCTTTTCAAACATTTTATTGTGCTTCGATTGAGGGCTTCCAGAACACTTTGGTATTTCATTCAGCCATTCATGCACACTTTGTTTTATGACGTTGATTAAAAAAAATGAGGCTGGCTGGGTTTAAGGGTTATGGTTTCTCATCAAACACACTGTATCCAAAAGACCATTTGAATACCCTCTTGCAATGGGCAAAGAATGTGGAGAAACAGTGCTTTGGAGTGAAGTCCACCCCAGGGCAAAGTCCCAGGCACAAAAGCAAGAATCCCCTCTTGATCCAACTCAAGCCTCACAGCTGTGACATTGTTTGCAATGTCACTGCAACCATTCAGACTTCTCCAGCAACCTCCATGCCCAGGAGAAGGAAACACAGCTTCGTCCTACGTCCAGCCTCGTAATTATCACCTTGTTGCGTTAGTTGCAGTGACCATGTCAATCATCTCTGAGACAGTGCCTACTGTTGAAAAAATATCCAGCCAGAAAAGAAACCTTACTCCTTGCCTCAAAGGACATCCTTCTCCCATCTTCAACAAAGCACAGTATTTTTCTTTTGATTCCTGACCTTTTTTGTTCATTCTCTTTGGCTTTGCCATCGAGGGACTTGATCTCTGATTGCAAAGACCCTCTGGTGTATCAGTGATCTCTCTCAATGAGTCAAGTGCCTTGCACCCGTGTGTGTGCGCAAGCACACACACACACACACACACACACACACACACACACACACACACCCTTTGTCCCATGCTCCATGCAATAATTTCGCATGCATTTTGAGAGACTCCCAAACCCTGGGTCTTCATTTTTATTTTATTTCCGTGGAATGAACTCGAGAAACTGCCTTTGTCATGTCATAATACCCTGATCGTAATTCCTTGCCAGCATTTGATGATTTATAAAAAAAGACATGATTGTCTACTATTGTTAGAGGGCCTCCTCTCCAAATCCTAAAAGGCCACATTCTTTTCATAGAAACAGATGAGTCATTTCCACCCATGAATGCTTTTAGAACGGGGCAATCAGCTATACGTATCATGTTCCTATTTCCTGATGATTCTTGTCTTATTATCTTCTTTTTGTCAACGTTCCCAGGTTGATCCCTACTTGTTGTGACTATTTATATCTGTTTGAAAGAGGTAGTGGAAGAGAAGAAGGGGTGCTGGGCAAGGGAGAAAAAAGCCATCAGGGGAGCAGAGAAGAGGGGATCAATGTTATGAGGGGATGAAAGGAACAGGCAACGGGCATTGGGGACTTGATAAGCTGGGGTGATAAAAATGCAGTGATGAATGTTGTTATATACCTTCAAGTCAAATAGGACTCATAGTGACCCTGTGTACAGCAGCTCTGAACCCTGCTCTATCCTGAGCCAAATTCACTGTTTCGGACACACCTACCCCCAGGACCCCAGTCACTGAGTCAATCCATCTCATCCAGGGTCTTCCTCTTCTCTGCCCTTTGAAGTATGACGTCCCTCTCCAAGGACTGGTCCTTTCTGACAACATGTCCAAAGTAGGTCAGATAGAACTTCAGAATCCTTGCCTCCAAGGAGCAGCCTGGTTTCACCCTCTCTAGGATGAACCTGTATGTTCTCTTAACAATGCAATTGATCAGTAGTAATTGATTATATAAAACACTATACATACATACATAGATATTCACACAGATATATATACACACAGAGATATATATACACACATAAACATATA
>NW_006400240.1:524646-534404 GCF_000299155.1 Elephantulus edwardii | reverse complement strand
AGATATATACACACAGATAGATATATACACACAGAGAGATATACACACACAGATATATATACACACACAGAGATATAGATAGAGATATAGATATAGATAGAGATATAGATAGAGATGACAGAGATAGAGATAGATATACACACACACACAGATACACATACACACAGAGAGATATACATACACTCAGAGAGATACACATACACCCAGAGAGATATATATACACACAGAGAGATAAATATGCACACAGAGGGATATATACATACAGATATATATTTACACCCAGATTTATATGTATATGTATATGTATATGTATATGTATATGTGTATGTGTATGTGTATGTGTATGTGTATGTGTATATTTGTATAGATAGATAGATAGATAAACACACACATATATACATATATATGCAGATATATACACATACAGATACATATACACACATATATGCACAGATACATATATAGATATACACACTAATATAGATAAACACACAGATGTATATAGATACACACACACACACATATATATACACACAAAGATATATATACACACAAAGATATATACACACACGGATATATACACAAGCACAGATATATACACACACAGATATATATATATATACACACACACGCATATACACTGGCATATACACACATATACATATGCACAGATATATACACACATAGATAGATATACACACAGATATACACCACACACACACACACACACACACACACACACACTTATATGTGGATGATTATATAAAACACAAGGTACATGAAAGAAACAGAACACATATGAATCACTGTATGACACACTATGTATAGACCAATGAAAAAAAACAGTGAAACGACACCAAAAATGGATCCCTCGGCCCCTGTGTGGTTCACAGCTTCTCTGGAGTTTCCATCACTATGAGTTTCTTCTGACCTGAGGACACCATCACAGAAACAACCGTCTGTGGCCTTGACAGACCCTGATTTGTATTGTGTATTTGAACACAAAGCTCTTCTCCTTTGGCTCTTTCTTGCATCAGAGTCAATGATTTTATAGGCATCCTTGTCCTTTGGCTTTTTACACACTTACTAGTGTTTGTGTAAGAGAAACCTCCAGCCCACACCCAGATATCAACACAAGGGTACACGGTTCAAATCCACCGGATGCTCTCAAAGAGCAAGGTGGACAAACAGCTCCCAGGAGATTAAGATTTGCTACCTCTGAAACCGACTAGAAGGTCAGCCAGGAGTCAATTCAAGCTTAGTAGTGCATAAGAACAACAAGGAGAGAGAGAGAGAGAGAGAGAAAGGAGAGAT
The DNA here is from genome assembly GCF_000299155.1 of Elephantulus edwardii. NCBI lineage: Eukaryota > Metazoa > Chordata > Mammalia > Macroscelidea > Macroscelididae > Elephantulus > Elephantulus edwardii. Next base: position 533,090 of record NW_006400240.1, on the reverse strand, counting down.
GAGAGAGGAGAGAGAGATAGACAGGAGAGAGGAGAGAGAGAGGAAGGAGAGATGAGAGGAGAGAGAGAGAGAGAGAGAGAGAGAGAGAGAGAGAGAGAGAGAGAGGAAGGAGAGATAAGAGAAAGAAAAGAAAGAGAGGGAGAGGGAGAGAGACAGAGATATGGATTTTCTCCACACACATATATACGCATATACATACATACATTTATATATGTATATATGTATGTGTGTATAGGTATACATATGTGTGTATATGTATGTATGTATATATACATATATACAGATACATATACATACACATATATACATATATACACATATACACATATACACACACATATCCCTAGTGCCCTAGTGGCAAACAGCTGCACTGCAATCCCAAAGACTCACAGTTCAAGACCACCAGCTGCTCCGTGAGAGAAAGATGGACAATCTCCTCCAGGGTCATCTAGTGCCTCTGAAAACCCACTGGAGGGTGAGCGAGGGGTTGATTCTGACTCGATGGTACATAACAGTTACAATATGTGTCCACACCTCACTTCCCTCTCATGACCAGGGAGTCAGAACTGACTCATAGTTTCCTGATGTTGTAAATCCCACTGGAGGAGATGATTGCACACCTTTCTGCTCTCAGTGTTTCTGGTCGATGTGAACCTCTGCAGAAGCCCCTTGTTCGAATCCCCAGCATAACACCCCCAGGTCCACACCCCCCAGAACTGCCCCTCTCTTGTCTCCCTCCTGCACCCTGCTTTGGAAACCATTCTTCCCATCATCTTAAAATACATCACAGATTATTAGAAATCGTGGGTTAGCATGAAGCTTTCTCTGTGAGAGCAAAACCCCCATGAATCACTTTTGCAGCCTGGACCTACTAAGTATTTTCATTATGTGCCTCTGTAAGTTGGTCTCTTACTCTTGGCTGAGCCTCATTTTAATGTTTTCCCATTAAGACCCTGAATATCAAAAGCTTGTGCATGAGAACATGGCACCGAGATGTTTATGGACTGCATCTGTGATGAGGCTCACACGTTCCTTTAAGAGGGAAAGCCAGTTTGGAAAAGGTGGGGTAGGGGCAGGAAGGTCCCTGGAACTCTTTGAAGACCCCCTTAAACGGCATCAGCTGTGGTAGAACGGAGGAAAGTAATAAAGAGGCAACATTTATAGCAAATGCCATCAAAACCTTCAGACTCGAAGCTATTTATTTTGGAGTCAGGACTTTGGACCACGAGCTACAAAAGCACTGAGTATTTTTTCTTCTTCTGATTGTTCTGACTCCAAATCCCAAGAATCCTGCTGTGAGAGTCACTCAGTCTCTATCTTGACGTTCAAGGTGAGAATACCGGACTGAACTGCAAGCCGAGACGTACATTGTTCAAAGACACCGGCAGTTCTGAGGAAGAAAGAGAGAGTTAGTGGGTGGAAAGATTCACAGCCTCAGAGACCCCGTGGGGCAGCTCTGCTCTGTGATACAAGGTTGCTGGGAGTCAGACACAAATGAATCCCAGCTGGTGACACTGTATTTCACGTCTGGTTCATGCTAGGAGAGACCTGCCTTCCCTCCACACTGTGTGTGCACAGTTACACACAGAGGCTACTAGAGAGATACTATGTATTTAGACTCTCAGGAGAGGCTACTAGAGAGATACTATGTATCTAGATTCTCAGGGGCCCTGCCCTGCTGGCACAGGGGGACACACTTAGCTGTAACCACAAGGTCCACATATGCTTTTGGTAACCCAAGGGATGGACTCAACCATGTCTGTAACTCTTCTCCACCACCACAGCTCAAAGACATCCATTCTTCTCCTGCCATCCACTTTTCGACACATAGAAACCTGTGGAAAAAGGAGCCAGCAGGTCTGAAACACGGGGAGACATGTGGACTCCACAGCTTACAGCGATGGTCATTTGAAACCAGCCACAGATGGCTGATGGTGAGCTGACCAGAACCCAGCCAATTCAACGAGTGCATTGCTACAACTGCATGGCTTGTTCTGCGATGCACTTTGCTTGTGGATGTAGCTGCTTCATGTTTCCAAGATGAACAGAAGTCTTTTTGTTGTTTTTTAAACAGAGAAGATATAGTGTATTTTTAGATTTCTGGTTTGATATTTTTAAGTGCCACTGAATTGCCTGCAGCAGCTCATAGTGGCTCTCTGTACAAGAGCTCTGAACCCTGCTCTATCTTGAGCCAATCTCATCATTTCTAACACACCTACTACCCCCATGACTCCAGTCCCTGAATCAATCCATCTCACCGAGGGTCTTCCTCTCCTGTGCTGTCCGTCCACCCTCCCAAGCAAGACGTCCCTTTCCAAGGACTGGTCCCTCCTTGCAACATGTCCAGAGTATGTCAGACCAAGCTTCAGAATTCTCGCCTCCAAGAAGCAGCCTGGTTTAACCCTCTCCAGGATTATTCTCTAAGCATTTAGTTATTATGTGCTGTGAAGTCAGCAAGGACTAAGAATAATAGAAGGAGAATTGATGCCTTTGAGCTTTGGTGCTGGAGAAGAGTCTTGAACATACCATGGAGTGCTAGGAGAACAAACAGGTCCACCCTAGAGAGGGTAAAACCAGGCTGCTCCTTGGAAGCAAGGATTCTGAAGCTCCATCTCACATACTTTCGGGCACGTTGCAAAGAGGGACCAGTCTTTTAGCATAATGACAGACAAATAAGAAATCTAAAATGAGTTTTTAAAGGCTTTGGGCATGAAGTAGCAGGCTTACGCACTTCTACGAATGTTGTTATGAGTAAGATGATTGTACAGGACTGGGTGTGTGTGTGTGGGATGAACCACACTCTATATGAATGAGATAAAATGTAGATGAATGATTACATAGAACACCATGTAAACACATGAAATACAATATATATTTAAGTGATGAAAATATTAAAAAAAATTTTTTTAACAAAGAAAAGACATGGCTTGGGTCAGGTGCACCTTAGTCTTTAAACTGACATCGTTGCTCAGGAACACTTTGGAGAGGTCCTTGACATTGAATTTTGCCCAGTGCCACATGTCTTCTGCTTCCTTGATGGCTCATGGATTAAGTTGTAGCCACACTATAGAAAATTGGTCATAAGGAAGCCAGGCAGGGAGTGAGAAAATGTCCTTACATTGAAAGATTTGCAGTCACTTGCAAGAAACGAAAAGTTGTACAAATTGTTGAATAGATAGGTGTGCTCTTGAATCAGAACCCTGACTCCGATCTGACCCTCAAAAGGGTTTTCCCAGCCTGTACATTGCCCAGGAGGAGATTGCCCAACTTTCTCTCTGGAGATCACTGGGTGGATTTGAACCTCTTGCCTTTGGGTTGTCAGTGCATCTCCTTATTCAGCAGGCCACCTGGGAGCCCTGAATTGTGGAAGAGGAAACCGATTTGTGATGCAGACATTTACCCCAGGTACACCAGGAAGAACAATGAAAAAGAAAAAAAGGGAACAGTGTTATCCACATCATTGATATGGTAATGCCACAGTTGAGATGAGAGAGAGAGAAAGAGAGAGAGAAGCACACATAGAGAGAGAAAGAGACAGAAACAGAGAGAGGCAAAGAGAGAGTCAGAGAGAAAGAGACACAGAGACAAAGACAGAAAGAGAAACACAGAGAGACAGAGAAAGAGAGACACAGAGAGAGAAACACAGAGACGAGACAGAGAGAGAATCAGAGAAACAGAGAGAGAGAAACAGAAACAGAGAAAGAGACAGAAACACAGAGACACACACACAGAGAAAAAGAGATAGAGACAGAGAAAGAGAAACACACAGAGACAGATACAGAGAGAGTCAGAGAGAAAGACACAGAGAAAGGCAGAGACAGGGAGAGAGACAGAGAAACACAGAGAGAGACAGAGAGAAAGAGTGACAGAAACAGAGAAAGAGAGAGATGTAGACAGAGAGACAGAGAAAGAAACACAGAGAGAGGCAGAGACAGGGAGACAGACACAGAGAGAGTCAGAGGGAGATAGAGAGAGAGACAGAGAAACACACAGAGAGAAAGAGACAGAGAGAGTCGCGGGGGGGAGAGAGAGAGAAAGAGAGAGACAGAGAAAGAGAAACACCCAGAGAGACAGATACAGAGAGAGTCAGAGAGGAAGAGAGAAACAGAAAAACAGAGAGAAAGAGGGAGATGAAGAGAGACAGAGAGAGAAACACAGAGAGAGGCAGAGACAGGGAGAGAGACACACAGAGAGATAGAGAGAGGTACAGAGAAACACAGAGAGAGACAGAGACAGAGTGTCAGAGAGGGAGAGAGAGAGAACACACATACACACACACACACACACACGTGCGCGCGCAGAGAAACACACACAGAGAATACAGAGAGAGACAGAGAGAGTCAGTGAGAAAGAGAGAGACAGAGAAAGAGAAACACACAGAGAGACAGATACAGAGAGAATCAAAGAGAAAGAAATAGAGAAAGAGGAGACATAGACAAACAGAGAGACAGAGAGAAAAACACAGAGAGAGGCAGAGACAGGGAGAGAGACAGAGAGCGAGAGAGACAGAAACAGAGACAGAAACAGACAGAGAAAGAAACAGAGAGAGACAGAGACACAGAGTCAGAGATATAGAGAGACACACAGAGAGAGAAACAGAGAGAGAGAGAGAGAGTCAGATATAGAGAGAGTTTTGGGATCTTGGCTAAAGCATTGGGTACTTAGATGTGGAAGGAGGCAGAGAGGTGGGGCGTGGAGGCTGGCAGAAATTCAGAGCTTTTGTGCCCCGAGAATGGGCCCCTGGAAAGGACACGGATTTGAATATGAAAGCCCCTCACACAAAGACTTAGCTCTCTGCCCAGCTGGTCCCAGCACCCTGGCGGGGCCCCTATTGTCCCCTTCACAAAGCCGGCTGTCCCCTAGGAGGGGGAACTGGGATGATTATTCCCCACCCCCTTCCGGGGGAATCCATAATTTTTCAGGACCTCAAACAAACAAGAGGCCATCCTGATGATCTCATTTCTGTTTCCTCTCTACCATGGGCCAAGCGGCTGAGATTTGAGGGTCTCCTTTTATGAGTTGTGTTAATCAGGATTTTTAAAAATACTGTATTTGCACAGGCATGATACTCTGCCAGCCAAATTGAGAGGGGGGGGGGGGGGGAAGATTCTTGTGTGATCTTCAAATCTACATCCCAGCAACTAACAGTTCTCTAGTTAATAGTGACCCCCAGCCAAGTAAAAATTGAGTGTGTACCCCCTGATGCCAGCAGGGCCCCTTGGGATCTCTCTAGTAGCCTCTGTGTGTAACTGTGCACACACGGTGTGGAGGGAAGGCAGGTCTCTCATAGAGTGGACCAGGAATGAGATACAGTGTCACCAGCTGGAATTCGTTTGTATCTGACTTCCAGAGACCCTGCAAGACAGAGCAGAGCTTCCCCTTGCATAGGGTCTCCAAGGCTGGGAATCTTTACAGAGGCAGACAACCTCAGCTTTGTCCCTCAGGGTTGTGCTCTGGTTTAAACCTTTAGTTAGGCTCCCCAAAAAGAAAAAAGTTTTGGGGTAAAGACTGTCCTGTCATGTGCATGGTAGCATGTAGAACAGATTCCCTTGTCTCCACCTAGTAGATGCTAAGAGCTTCTATTCCTAATTGTGGCCCATTTCCTCAGACATATCTCCCTACATGGCCAAGGGTCAAGGGAGGGGTGGGGCAGAAACAACTTTTGTTTTGGATCAATAGACAGATACAACTTGACATAGACAATAGATAGATGATGAGGAGGTATGTGATGGCTACATGGATGAATGGGAGGAGGGAGGGTGAGAACACTAGACACATGGACAGATGGTTGTGGTTGGGTAAATAGGTAGATGGACGGATGGATGGATGGATGAGTGGATGGATGAGTAGATAGAGAGATAGGTACATGCATGGATGGATGGATGGATGGGTGGGTAGATGGATGATGGATGGATAGATGGATGGATGGATGGAGAAATAGATAGAGAGATACATAAGTAGATAGAAGAATGGATGGATGGATGGATGGATGGATGGATGGATGGATGGATGGATGAATGGATGGATGGATGGATGGATGAGTGGATGGCTGGATGGCTGGATGGCTGGGAGGATGGATGAGCAGATAGATAGGTACATGCTTGGATGGATGGATGAATGGATGAGTAGATGGATGATGGATGGATGGATGGATGGATGGATGGGTGGATGGATGATGGATGGATGGATAGACAGATGGATGGATGGATGGATGGATGGATGGATGATGGATGAATGGATAGACAGATGGATGGATGGATGGATGGATGGATAGATGGATGGATGGGTAGATGAGAGAGAGACAGAGAGATACATGAGTAGATAGAAGAATGGATGGATGGATGGATGGATGATGGATGGATGGATGGATGGGTAGATGGATGGGTGGATGGATGGGTGGATGGATGAGTAGATAGAGAGATAGGTACATGCATGGATGAATGGATGAATGGGTGATTAGATGGATGGATGGATGGATGGATGGATGGATGGATGGATGGATAGATAGATGGGTGGATGGATGGGTGGATGGAGAGATAAGTACATGCATGGATGAATGCGTGATTAGATGGATGGATGGATGGATGGATGGATGGATGGATGGATGATGGATGAATGGATAGACGGATGGACGGATGGATGGATGGATGGAGAGAGATAGATGAGCAGATAGAAGAGTGGATGGATGGGTGGGTGGATGGATGGACGATGGATGATGGATGAGTGGACTGGTGGATGGATGAATAGATAAAGAGACAGGTACATGGATGGATGGATGAATGGGTGATTAGATGGATGATGGATGATGATGAATGATGGCTGAGGGGATGGGTGGATGGGTAGGTGGATGGATGGATGATGGATGGATGGATGAGTGGGTGGAGGGATGGGTGATGAATGATGGATGAGTGGATGGGTGGGTGGGTGGGTAGATGCATGGATGACGGATGAATGGATGGGTGGGTGGATAGTGAGTGAGTGGTTAGATGAATGGATGGGTGGGTGGGTGGGTAGATGCATGGATGACGGATGAATGGATGGGTGGGTGGATGGATAACGGATGGATAAATGGATGATGGGTAGGTGGATGATTGGTGGATGGGCAGATGGTGGATAAGTAGGTGAGTGGATAAATGGATGGTTAGAGAGATAGCTGAGTGGGTGAATAGATGTATGGTTGGATATGTGGAGGGTAGATGGATGTATGCTAGATGGTGGATGGTTGGATGGTGGTTGACTAGATAGCTGGTGGATGGATGGTTATATGTGTGGATGGATGGATGGATGGATGAAGGGTTGGATGCTAGATGGTGGATGGTTGGATGATGGATAAGTAAGTAGACTAGTAGATGGATACATGATAGATAGATAGATGATAGGTAGATAGATAGATAGATGATAGATAGATAGATAGATAGATAGATAGATAGATAGATAGATAGATAGATAGATAATGGATGGATGGATGGATCGATCTGGTCTAGAGGAAATAAGATCACCCTGCATTAGAATACTAGAAACCCCAACAACAACAATAATGTAACAAATAATCCTGGACTTTGAGAGGTTTAACACAGTTCATTTATTTAGTTCTCCCTCCCATTACAATTCATTGTGAGTGGGAAGATCTAGAGCATGTGACTTCTAAATTACATTGGTGGGGGAAAGTTTAGAGAAGTATGGGTGATTGCCTCAGCCTAGAAATCACATATCACATTTACCTAGAAAGAGTAATTAGTCATATGCGCTCAGTCCACTACAAGAAAGGGAAGAAGTGTCCTTGGGGAGCACATAGCATTGTCTCTTACTATACACTTCTACAGCAATTCCTACCTTAAGTCAAGATACGATGTTTTCATCCACTGAATGGTTCCTTTGTAAAATTCCTTTTTAAAAAAGTTGGTATTTTATTGTATTTAAGGTGAAATTTATACAATAAATTAGATTCCCATTAAAAAAAAAGAATACTAGAAACCCTTTCAATGACTTATACAGAGCCAAGACAGACAAGTCATTCTGTATGATGATGACTAGCAAGACAGAAAAATACGTAGTGCCTTTGAACTGGTGGAGATGATGAAAGATAACACGGACTGTCAGAAGATGCAACCAACGTGTCTTGGAAAAAGTACAATAAGCAGACCCACCATTGGCAAACTTCACAGAAGAAATCAAAGAAATAACTCAAATAAGAAAAGAAAGAGGGGCTATCACAACAGAACCAGAAGAACTTAAATTGACAATGTCAAGCTATTATGAAAAGCTTGTGGTGCTGGAGAAGAATATTGAGGGTACCATAGACCGCTAGGAGAACAAACAGATTCATCCTGGAGAGGGTGAAGCCAGGCTGCTCCTTGGAGGCAAGGATTCTGAGGCTCCATCTAACATACTTTGGACATGTTGTAAGGAGAGACTGGTCCTTGGAGAGGGACATCATGCTTGGG
>NW_006400240.1:522151-523388 GCF_000299155.1 Elephantulus edwardii | reverse complement strand
ATCAAAAGAAACTCATAATGTATTTTAAAAAAGTGTTTACTGTCAATGAAATTTGAAGCTGGAAACCCATCAGAGAAACAGAAACTGTAAGAACTCCTGCTTTTTATTTTATTTTATTTATTTTATTTTGCCATCAGATAAACAGAAATGATAAGAACTCTTGCATTCTATTCTATTCTATTCTATTCTATTCTATTCTATTCTATTCTATTCTATTCTATTCTATTCTATTCTATTCTATTCTAAATTTTATTTATATCAGTCTCAGTGGTTCTTAGGGACCTGTCCATGTCTCGTTGACAAGGCCTCTGGTGTAATTTTACATATTATTTTTTTCTCCTGTGGTTTTCCTAGAGTTTACAGATTCTATGTGGAATTTCTGGTGGTATTCCTGTTCTTCACAGCAGGGCCAACAGCTAAGAGACAGGAGGCCCGACTGAATCCCCCGATGACCCTCCCGTTGGGTGGTCAGAGGAAGGAAGTTCGCAGGAGGTGATGACTCATCTTGGTCCTGTGGTGCAGAGGGTGGTTTAGTACTCTGTGCCTTTGGGTTGGAAGCACAGCTCCTTATCAAGGGGCTGTCATAGGAGTTCCCGAGGAAAGAGGAGAAAATGGAGGGGCGAAGGAAGGAGGGGAGAGAGTAAGCCAAGGAAGCATGGATGGATGTAAGGAAAGAGGGAAAGAGGGGAGAGAGAGAGAGAGATAGAGAGAGAGATTCACAGACAGAGAGAGAAAATACAGAGAGAGATACAAAGACAGACACACAGAGATACATACAAAACCAGACACAGAGAGAGAGAGAGAGAGAGAGGAGACAAAGATAGACATGCAGAGACATTGATACACAGAGGGATACAAAGACAGACAGAAGAGAGACAAAGACAGACACACAGAGAAAGAGACAAAGACAGACACAGAGAGACAAAGACAGAGAGATGAGATACAAAGACAGAGATACACACACACACACACAGAGGACAAAGACACACAGAGAGATACAAAGAAAAAGAGAGATACAAAGACAGAGAGAAAAGAAAAAGGAGAGGAAGAGGAAGAAAAAGGAGTAGGAGGAGGAGGAAGAAAAGGAGCAGGAGGAGGAGAAAGAGAAGGAGAAGGAGGAGGAGGGTGTAGAGGAGGTGAAAGTGGAGGAGGAAGAGGAGGAGAAGGAGGAGAAAGAGAGAAGGAGAGAAGAAGAAGAAGAAGAAGAAGAAGAAGAAGAAGAAGAAGAAGAAGAAGA
>NW_006400240.1:516201-522051 GCF_000299155.1 Elephantulus edwardii | reverse complement strand
AGAAGAAGAAGAAGAAGAAGAAGAAGAAGAAGAAGAAGAAGAAGAAGAAGAAGAAGAAGAAGAAGAAGAAGAAGAAGAAGAAGAAAAGAAAAAGGAGAAGGAGGAGGAAGAGAAAGAGAAGGAGGATGAGGAGGAGGAGAAGAAAGAGGAGGGGGGTGCAGCAGCTGAGGAAGAGGAGGAGGAGGAGAAGGATGGGAAGGATGGAGGGGAAAGAGGCAGATGTATCTTGCATTCAACCTTGACCCACCTCCCCACTTCCCCTTGGGCCAACACTCTCCCAAGCTCTTCACAACCAGCCCAAGCCGGCCCGTTGGACTAACTCCATCTATGTTCCACCGTCACCCTGAATACGCCTTCCTCTCTCTTCCCTGCCCTCCTCCAACTCTCTTTTTATTCCCACATCAAACCACCCTCTTGGACTCACCCATTCCACCAGCTTCTTAACCTATTTCCACCTATTTCCTCCTCCTCCTCCTCCTTGGCCTGCCTCCTGGTCTCTTGATTTCTACACCAACCTGCCCTGTTGGAACAATTCCATCAACTTTTCATCCAAACTTGACCCATCTCTCCACTCTTGCTTCGCTTATAAGCCCTCAGGCTCTTTGTGACCTGACCAAGCTGCCATTCTGGAGTCACTCCATCCAGCTTCCACCACGTCCTTGACCAGTTCCCACCTCCCTGTTCCCATCTCTCACACGCTCCAGAGTCCTTATTATCTCAAAACAACCTGCCGATGTGGGAAGCACCTTATCTCTTCTCCATCTACCCTTAATTTTACCTCTGTGTCACATTTCCCCCCGTTTCCCATCCATTTTCCTACAATTACCCTTTTGTGTTATATTATCTAGGCTCAATCCCCTTAAAATACTCCTATGCCCTATGAACAGATTATCTGGAAACTTCCCTTTTCTTCCCATTTATGGTTCTGACCCCCGTTTCCTGTAGGGCATCTTTCCACTTTAAGCTTTCATCTTTGGAGCCCAGCTCCAAGGTCAGCTCTGGAGGTCAAAATAGCAGACTTCCTTTAATGGACACAGGACACATTCTGTAACTCATAATTTTTATTTATTTATTTATTTTTTAATGGTGGATTTGATGAGCCCAAGAGGGTGTCTTGGTGTAGGATTACAAAGAGCAATGGAGGCAGGCAGGGAAGTGAGAGGAAGGTGTGTTCACGGGAGGACGACTGAGCTAGTCCAACTGGGTGGCTTGGTCAGGTCAGAGCTTGGGAGATTGTTGGCAGAGGTGGAAGAGGGGAGGTGGGTCATGGACAGTTAGTCCTCCTCCTCCTCTGTCTTCATTGTCATCATCATCGTTTTCTTCTTCCTCTTCCTCTTCTCCTCCTCCTCCTCATTCTTCTTTTTCTTCTCCTCCTCCTCTTCCTGTTCCTCCTTTTCCTCCTCCTTCTCTTTCTTCTTCTTCTTCTTCTTCTTCTTCTTCTTCTTCTTCTTCTTCTTCTTCTTCTTCTTCTTCTTCTCTTTCTTCTTCTTCTTCTTCTTCTTCTTCTCCTTCTCCTTCTCCTTCTTCTTCTTCCTCTCCTCTTCTTCCTCCTCCTCCCTTCCTCTTTCTCCTCCTCCTTCCCCTCCTCTTCCTCTTACTCTCCCTCCTCCTCCTTCTTCTTCTTTTTCTCCTCCTCCTCCTCCTTCTTTTTCTCCTCCTCCTCCTCCTCATCTTCCTCCTTCTTCTCCTCTTCCTCCTCCTCCTCCTGCCCCCTCCTTCTCTCCCTTTTCCCTTCCTTCCATCCCTCCCTTTGTCCTTGCTTCCTTCCTTCCTTGCTTCTTTCCTTCCTCCCTCCCTCTCTCCCTCCCTTTTTAAAAAGTCTTTTCATGCATTCCTTCATTGATTTTTATTTTATCATATTAGTTACAACTATTTACAATTGTTAGTTATCACAAGGACTCATTACGACTATTTATTCAAATCATGTGTGTAGGTGTGTAAGTTTACAAAGAGAATTAGTTCCACCTTATATACATATTTTATTTGGTAACAGTAGTTGCAATTCCCTCTATTGCTTTGTTATTTTTTGGGAGCTTTTTTTTTGGGGGGGGGGCTGGGATTCAGAATACCTGTCTGTGTCAGAAGCACAGAGAAGAGAAAAGAAAATCGGACTTAGTCAGATAGAATTAGGTCTAAAAGAAGAAAAAGATTGTGGACCTTCTAGTTCAGCTCATTAGCTTTAAAATATGGGCCCTCGGATCCCGACAAAGTTCCAAGTTTCCCTGCCAGCAGGGAAAAAAAATGCATTAATGAGACATCTTCTGAAAACACTTTCTGCAGAATATCTTGGAGAAGAGAATGTGTGTTTTCTCCTCAAACTCACGCTGAACTCGGAGGGTTTTCAGGGTGCGATTAATGGCCCGTGTTTAGTCCTGTCGTTGGGGACTCAGAAACTGGGTTGCAAATTATTTGAGGAGAAATAAGGATCAGACAATCTCAGGGTGATTAGACACAGATGCAAAGAAGATGGGTGACTTTTGGAGGAGGCTGGGGATGGAGACGTAAAAATTGGCTTGACAGAGGATAGGGGTTCGTTAAGGTGCGAAAGTGTGTTCTGGAAACTTGATAGGAGGGAACTGTTTGTCATGTAACTGAACGGCTTGTTTAACTATTCAGAAACCCAAACCACTACCTGCGTTGCTGCCAAATTGATCCAGACCCAGCAATTTTTCATCTCATAATGTGTGTACATCCTCATCAGACAGTGTATGTGTCTGTTTGCACATAACTGCTTAGTACATCTTGACAAGAGGAGTTTGTCTCTCTTTCTCCCTAGGAAGCAGCTGGTAAATTTTAATTATTTTTGACTTTTACCCACCTGATAAGAAAGAAACACCTTTGCTGCAGAAGGTCAGGGACTGTTGCCTTTCATACGGATTGAAGCTCAACATAAAAAAGACAAAGATTCTCACCACTGGGTCAAGTGATGGATGGAGAAGAGATTGAGGTTGTTAATAATCACAGCTTGCTCAGCTCCACAATCAACACTCTTGTCACCAGCAGTCAGGAAATCCAAAGACTAATTGCACTTGGAAAATCTGCTCCCAGGGACAGAGTGCTAAAGAGCAATGATGTCACTTTGGAGACTAAGGTGCACCCGATCGAGGCCATGATCTTTGTCATGACTCACTGGCCAACGACTAAGGATGACCAAAGAAGAATTGATGCCTTTGAGTCGGGATGCTGGAGAAGAGTCTCGGACGTATGATAGACCATGAAGAAAACAAACAGGTCTGTCCTGGGGAGGGTGAAACCAACTTTCTCCTTGGAAGCTAGGATTTTGAAGCTCTGTCTCACCTACTTTGGGCACATGGCCAGGAGGGACCAGTTCTTGGAGGGGGACATCATGCTTGGAAAGGTGGAAGGACAGCGCAGGAGAGGAAGATCCTGGATGAGATGGATTGACCCCATAACTAGGGTGATAGGGGTTGGTATGTCAGAGTCATTGAGACTGACTTAGGATGGGGCAGAGTTCTAAGCTACTGTACTTGAGTTGCATGAGTCACAGGTGACTTGATGGCACATAACAACATCAACGACAGGTGTATATAATAGGAGAAAGATGGTCAGCTCCCAGCTGGAAACAAAGGAGGATGCTTCAATGATTTAGATCCTCCCAGAAGAGCCGTGGGTGAACATTAACATTACTGGTAAGTATATTTGTTTTCTCCTGGACACAAGAGCCTACTATTTGGTCCTAAAAGCCTTCTGAGGTCCCAACTCTTCTCACTATTTCTTAGTTGTTGGAATTGACGGAAAACTTCATAAACAGTTCCTTACTTCACCTCTGCCTTGCATGCGGACTTCTGAGCTGTAAAACAACCCAGTGGCAGATGGAATTTGCTCCAGGACTTGAGAACAATAAATGACATAGTTGAGCCTCTACATCTTGTGGTTCCTAACCTTTATACTGTAATAGACAAAGTGCTAGTCAATAGGCCTTTCATTGTAAGAACTACCTTCCCTCTGTAACTTGATTTGTGCCACTATTAGAACTTGGAATATTATTGCTTTTTAATTTTTGACTCATGTACTTTTAACTTGTTAGTTAAATTTGTGTCTTCTAGGCTACAACACTTCCATGATACATCTTCAAGGATATGAACATGTACAGTTAAGCACAATTGATAACAGTGCATCTAAATTCCAAAATCAATCTCCATAAAAGTCTATGTGTTTCCTATTGTCAAAGGGGTCCCTTAGAGTAGTGAGGGAAGATCTTCACCCTGAAACCCACAGCGTCCCTTTTCAGCAGGAAGTAGCTAAGAATACGCCATCCCCTTTTCCTTATGAATTAGGGTGAAGTCTCTCTCAGGGAAGAGTGATAGGGAATGGCAAAGGACACACTGACAAAGGAGATTAATCAGAACTGGCTTTGACCAGCACTTGGCAACTGGACAATTAAACCAGACTTTCAAGGTGGGTGGGGGGTGGGAAGAAGAACGAACTGGGGAGGAGGGTAGAGAAAATAGTGCAACAATGAATGAATGAAAACCCAAAATATCTGTAAATGTTTATTAAAGTTAATAAAATTTAATAAAAAAATAGAAGAAAGATGGGCAATCTCTTCTAGGGCCATTTACAGCTGCTAAAACCCTGCTGAAGGGTCCGCTCTGGGTTGGTTCCAACATGAAGGCATTTAACAATGTGTATAATTTATATGCATCTGTATGTATCTATATGTCTCTTCTCTCTCTGTATATGTATCTAGGAGAATGAGACAAGATCAGAAGCTGTTATGTTAACAAGCGAGGAAGTGATCTATGAGATTGTTGTTGTTGTTATTATTATAGAGTCAAATATGACTCTTAATGACCCTACGAACAGCTGACTTGTTCTCTGGCCTCTCCTGTGACATTGTCATCATATCTGACACACTCGAGTTCATTGTTGATATCACAATGTCCACTCATCTCGCTGGGGGTCTTTTTCTCTCTGTGACCCTCTACCTTTCCAAGAACAATGTCCTTCTCCAAGGATCAGCCTCACCAAGCTACACGCACCATGTATGAGGGACGAAGCTATGGCCATCTTGGCCTCCCAAGAGCACTTGGGTTGTACTTGCAACCCAAGACGTATCTGTTTATTCTTTGTGACGTTTGTGGGGATGTCCAGTGTTCTTCCCCAGCACCACCACTCAAAGGCCTCCATTCTCCTGTCACCCTGAGCCCTTGTCCAGGTCTCAGATGCATCTTAGGTGACTGAGAAGACCATGGCCTGGGTCAACCAGGTTCCTCTGGGTCTTCAAACAGACACGATTTAAAATCCAGGGTGGTGGTGGATTTTCTCCATACCTACCTAAGCTGTATGCTGAGAAGTTCATTAAGGAAGCCAGACTCTGTGAAGAAAAAGGGGCATCATGGCGGGAGGAAGATGTATCGACAACTTGCATCATGCAGACGTCATTAAAGACAGACAGACTGGAAGCCTTTGCTGCAGAAGATTAAAAATACAGCTTTCATGCAACAATGAAGGAATGGAAATCCAAAGTCTCTGTAAATTTTCATTAACATTCATAAAAAAATTATAGCCTTCACTGTTAATTACATCTGAATATTCAGTATACAAAAAAGGATACATTCAGTATACAAAAATATATGACATATGATTATTATGATTAGCACAGGAATCCAGAATTAAGGTTGCATAGAGAAGTGTCCTTGGGGTGGGGGGGGGGGGGAAGGGTAATGGGGGAATTGTATACTAATGAAGGAATTTTTTTTTCTTTTTCTTTTCGGAGAGGGGAGTGAACTGGTAGGGAGGGGTGGGCAGGGAGAAAAGTGCAGCAACGAATGAATGGAAATCCAAAACCTCTGTAAATATTAAAATTAATAAAATAAAAAGAAATTT
>NW_006400240.1:512105-516101 GCF_000299155.1 Elephantulus edwardii | reverse complement strand
TAAATATTAAAATTAATAAAATAAAAAGAAATTTTCTCGCCTGGACCAATAGGCCATGACCAAAGGTGACGAGACTAAGCTTGTCAACAAATTAATCTTCATTGGACCCATAAGCACCACCACCCACGATCACAGCTGTCAAGAAATCCTAAAACTAATTGCATTGGAGAAATCTGCTGTCAGAGACCTCTCCCTGGTGTTCCAGAACAAAGATATCAGTTTCAAATTTAAGGTGCAGAGGAACCAAACCATGGTCTTTTCAGATGCTTTCTAAAATTTGGGTAAATGGCTAAGGATGTCAGAAATATGAATGCCTTTAAGCTGTGATGTTGGAGAAGAGTGCTGAAGACCCCATTGGCTGCCAAGAGAACTAACAAACCTGTCCTTCCCCCCCCCAAGTATTTTTTAATTAATGTTAATGAAAGTTTACAGAGACTTTAGATTTCCATTCATTCATTGTTACATTTTTCTCCCCGTCCTCCCAATTTGCTCTTCTCTGTGAAAACTAAAAGAAAAATGCTTTCATTGTTATACAATCCCTCCTTCCATGTCCACTCCACTGTGCAGACTTCATTTGGAAAAGTAAAAGAAAAATTCTTTCATTGTTTTACAGTCCTTCCCCTCAAGTCCACTCCACTGTGCAACCTTTGTTTTGAAAAGTAAAAGAAAATTCTTTCATTGTTATACAATCCCTGTCCCCAAGTCCTCTCCGCTGTGCAGCCTTCGTTCTGGCCTCCTGTCATGACAATATTACCTAATCATATATTGCTTTTAAATAGTTCTCTCCGTCATCTCTTTGAATGCAGCATACAAACTTCCTCCCTTCCTTTTCTGTCTTCCCTCAACCCAATGTCAATCCCGTTTTACAACAGTGGCACTATGCACTATTTTTCCTTTTGTGACTGAGATACTTCACTCAGCATAATGCCCTTCAGGGTCACCCATTTTGCATAATATTTCACGAGTTCCTTGCTTTTCAGTGCTGCATAGTATTCCATTGTGTAAATAGACCACAGGTTGTCTATCCATTCATTTGTTGATTGGAACTTGGGTTGTTTCCAGCTATCGTAAACAAAACTTTGATAAACATGGTAGTTCCACGAGTCTGTCTTAGAGGAAATGCAACCAGAGTGCTTCTTGGGGGTTAATGTGGTCATTCAGCTTCATCTCAAGGATGCTGGACATGTGGTCAGGCAGGATCAGTCCTTGGAGAAGAGCATCAATGCTGGGACAGACAGAGGGTTAGAGGGAGAGAGGAAGACCTTTATCTGGATGATTTGACAGAGGGACTGTCATAGCTAGATGAAGCATGTGAGACATGATGAAGATGTTGAAGAAAGAACAAAATTCCTGTCTGGACAGCCCCCGAGAGAGGGATGTGGCCACAGTTTTCTCCATGGATCCGTGAGCATCTCTTGCGGATGACGCTTGTGATCTGTTCTGTCCTGGTCTCCAAGCAGACAGCTGAGCCCAGGGAGCCCCTGCTACCCCTTCCCAATGAGGAGGAGGAGGAGGAGGAGGAGGAGGAGGAGGAGGAGGGGACGTGAGACGTGAGGCGTCTTTCAAGCTGTTAGGATCACAGACGCTGTGGTCTTGGCAGCAACAAACTGCTCAACATGATGAATAATACAGCCGTGGCAACAGTAACAGCTACAAACCACAGTATCACGGCGCGTAATGGAATCCGGGGAGCATTTTGATGCATAATTTATACCAGTAAATTATTCAGCCCGTATGCAGATGAGCCCATTAAGACGAGCCCCTGGTGTGAACCAGGACAGCCGACCCACGACGACGGACTGTACTCAGCTTCTTAAATCAACAGAGAACCGGACTGTGGGTGTGTGTCTCCTGCTTTGGGGGTTGGCATGGGGTGGGAATGGGGGACAGAGAGACAGGGGGTCTCCGACAGGCACCCCTCCTGATGCTATCCAGAGGGAAGGGGCTGTACACCAGATATAGATGTGGAGACAAATGAAAGAGAGAGAGAGAAACAGGAATAGGTGTGGATTTAGATCAGATATGAATACAGGTACTGATCAAACAGATACAAATATGGAGAGAGAGATTGATACTGATACACCGACACACAGAACTAGAGAGAAGTGTTGATCAATATATTGATACAGATACGGATACAGACTGACTTTTGGAATCAGGAGTGGCATCCACTTCCTAAATAACATGCCCCCAGAAACCCTATGATTTTTGATAAATGTTGATAGTTGTAGAGGGGCTTCAAGCCTTTTTTTGTTTATAGGGTCACTATGAGTCGTGCTTGACTGGAAGACAATCAACAATGACAGCAACAGATTGATTGATATGGATAGACAGATAAAAAGACATGATCTAGGTTATTTAGACAAATGTATAGGTATTGATATCATACAGGTCCAGATATAAATATAGATGTAGAAATGGACATATAGCAGAAATGGGCATATAGATATTGAAATGGACAGAGATAGAGATGGAGACAGACACAGAGACAGATATTGATCAAGATATTCATGTAGACAGTAATATAGATATTGATCTCTGTAATCGATCAATATGGATCTAAGTATCTTGCAATGGATTTAGATAGAGACAGACACAGAGATGGATAGAAACATAAATAGATATTGATGAAGATATAGATTGCGAAAAAAAGGAAAAAATATTTTAAAAAATATATAGATGGGGAGGGCTGGGCAGGGAGAAAAGTGCAACAATGAATGAATGAAAATCGACAATCTCTGTAAATGTTCATTAAAATTAATAAAAGAAAATTAAATGAATGAATGGAAACCCCAAATCTCTGTAAATGTTCATTAAAATAACAAAATTTAATTTAAAAAAAGAAAAAAAGAAAATAAAAAAGATATAGATAGGATACAGATATGAATATCAATAATGATATACATATAAGTATAGATATTGTTGTTTTTATGTGATGTGAAGTCATTTGAGACTCATAATGACCCTTTGTACAACAGGTTTGCATCCTGTTCAATTCACTAATTGTCTCCGACACACGTGCCCCCATGACCTCAGTTACATAATCAATCCATCTCATTCGGGGTTTTCCTCTCCTGGGCTGTCCCTCCTCACTTCCAAGCATGATGTCCTTCTCCGAGGACTGGTCCCTCCTGGCCACGTGCCCAAAGTAGGTGAGATAGAGCTTCACAGTTTTTTTCCTCAAATGTAAATCCAAAGTCTCTGTAAACTTTTACTGACATTAATAATAAATTTAAATTTAAAAAAAATTCTTTTCCTCCAAGGAGCGGTTTGGTTTCACCCTCTCCCAGGATGGACCTGTTTGTTCTCTTGGTGATCTGTGCTATGTTCAACACTTTTCTCCAGCACCACAACTCAAAGGCATCCATTCTTTTTTTATTTTTTTTTTTCATGAATAACCGCATTCATGGTCATTATCCAGCTCTCTGATGCATAGGAAGTAATTGTGAAGATTGTGTCCTGCGTCAGGTGCACCTTAGTCTCTAGACTGGCATCATTGCTCTCCAGGAAAGAGCCAGCTCCATGTTTTAGTTACTGTTTTTGTCATGTATTTTGGAGTCAAAACTGGCCCGTAACTCCACTCTCTGTCAGCTTGGGTGCGTGCACGGGTCCTCCTAATCTCACTGGCAGCCAACCCCCCATTCTCACCACCCAGATTCCTTCCAGGCCCGGAAGTATCCAATGATCCTGACCCTCATTCCACCTCTGACACACAGGAGCCCACGCCTGCAGTCGCCATGTCCATCCATCTGGTTGAGGGTCTTCCTCTCCGTCTCTGACCCTCCATCTTCCCAAGCAGGACGTTCTTCTCCAAGGACTGGTCCCTCCTGACCACAGGCCTCAAGCTGTGTGACATCAAATCTCCCATCAAGGAGAACTCTGCTTGCACTTTCTCCAAAATGAACCTGTTTGTTCTTCTGGTTGTTCATGGATGAGTTAACACCCTTCTAGAGAACCAAGATTCGAACACGACACTTTTTCCATTTCTCCTTCTTC
>NW_006400240.1:510883-511877 GCF_000299155.1 Elephantulus edwardii | reverse complement strand
CCTCCTCCTCCTCTTCATCCTCCTTCTCCTTCCCCTCCTCCTCCTCTTCCTTCTCCTTCTTCTTCTCCTCCTCCTCTCCTCCTCCTTCTCCTTCTCCTCCTCTTCGTTCTCCTGCTTCTCCTTCCCCTCCTCCTCTTCCTCCTTCTCTTTCTTTTCCTCCTCCTCCTCCTCTTCCTCTTCCTTCTCCTCTTCCTCCTCCTCCTCTTCCTCTTTCTTCTCCTTCTCCTCCTCCTCCTCTTCCTCATTTCCTCCTCTTCCTCCTCCTTCTTCTTCTCCTTTCCCTTCTCCTCCTCCTCCTTCTCATTCTCCTCCTCTTACTCCTCCTTCTTCTTCCCCTCCTCCTCATCGTTCTCCTTCTCCTCCTCCTCCTCCTCTCTCTTCTTCTCCTTCTCCTTTTCTCCTCCTCCTCCTCTTCCTTGTCCTCCTCCTCTCCCTCCTTTCCTCCTCCTTCTTCTCCTTTCCCTCCTCCTCCTCCTCTTTCCTTCTCCTTCATCCTTCTCCTCCTCCTCTTCTTTTTCCTCCTTCTCGTCCTCCTTATTCTTCTTGCCTCTCTCTCTCTCACACACAC
Organism: Elephantulus edwardii; assembly: GCF_000299155.1. NCBI lineage: Eukaryota > Metazoa > Chordata > Mammalia > Macroscelidea > Macroscelididae > Elephantulus > Elephantulus edwardii. The sequence goes on along the minus strand of NW_006400240.1, from coordinate 511,309 downwards.
ACACATACTCGAAGAACTGTCCTCGTAATTATTCATATCTTACAACTGCAATACATTTACAACATATAAGATACAATACATGCAACTTGGTGGCACAATAGTTAGAAAGCTCTTTAGCTAACTGAAAACATGGACAGGCCAGAGGTTGGAACCCATCGCCCATTCTGGGGGAAAGAACTGAGGCCATCAGCTTTTGTAACAATTCACAGCCTCGGAGACCCCATGGGTCAGCTCTGCTCTGTCCTGCAGGGTCTCTGGGAGTCAGACACAGATGAATCCCAGCTGATGACACTGTATCTCACGCCTGGTCCACTCTAGGAGAGACCTGCCTTCCCTCCACACTGTGTGTGCACAGTGACACACAGAGGCTACTAGAGAGATACTATGTATCTAGACTCTCAGGAGAGGCTACTAGAGAGATACTAT
>NW_006400240.1:506724-508943 GCF_000299155.1 Elephantulus edwardii | reverse complement strand
AACAACAACAACAACATTCATGCACTGTTGCTCTTTTCTCCCTGCCCAACCCCCTCCCCCCAAGAATCTTTCTTTTCTTGATGTTGACATGAAGTATACATATATTTACATACCATCAACAAAAATCATGATAGATGTGGAAAAAGATTGACAATGCCTAGGGTTTTATTGTATTTGGATCCAGAGTCCACAGCCATGGTTAATAGCAGTTGTGAAATCAAAAGACGTGTTGCATGGGAGAAAGCTACCACCATCAAGGACCTCTCCAAAGTGCCAATGATGAGCATGGATGTCGCTTTGAAGACTAAGGTGCATGTGATCCAATCCATGATGTTTTCATTTTCTTCGTGTGCATGTGAAAGGCGGACGCTGCATGAAGATGTCCTGAGAAGTATGGATACCTTTGAGCTGTGTGGTTGGAGAAGAGTGCTGAATAGCTCAGGGACAGTCACAAAGAAAAAGCAAGTCTGTCTTGGAGACAGTGCAACCAGGAGTCTCCTTGGAGTCCAGGATGGAGAGACTTAGTCTCACGTCCTTGGGGGCCTGTGGTCATCAGGGGCCAGTCCTTGGAGAAGGACATTCTGCTAGGGAAGGTGGAGGGTCAGAAACTGACAGGAAGACCCTCTTTGATATAGATGGACAGAGTGACCACAGCCATGGTCTGGAGCCTATGAGAGACAGTGAAGCCCGGACAGGGTCTCTGTGGGTCATGGTCAGCTCCAAAAGCACAAGGGCAATGTGGACAGGACAGTAGATAACTAGAGGAGTGTGAAGTGGACAGGGCACTATGAAGGATAGGGGACAGAGAGGGACTCTCTTTTTTTTGCTTTCTCTGTCCAGCTGGTGGACACCCCCACTGAAGACCACAGCCCCTACACACAGGCTATGGTTGTCACTGTCAGAACCCACACAGTGTCCAGCTTCCAACTCAAGCCGTCCACTTGTCCTGTCTCTCTTATACGGTCTCATGCTACTGACCATCCATCTCTCGATGACCCGGCCAGGTCAGGAGGCCCTCTCTCCTCCTCAGACCCTCCCCGTCCAGCCTTCCCTCTGTGTGTCTCGCCCTCCCCCCTTCACCGCCGCTGAGCTGTGGCCAAGCTCCTCTGAACAACCCCTTGTTTTTATTGCTTTAATTGGTGCTCAGGACCTGGCGGCTTTACGAGCTGGGTGTTTACACGAACTCCGTTTTAATAAGAAGACTAAGAGGCAAAGGGGGGCACTGCGGGCCCGTAAAGTTTAAACCCACACAGACCCACCCAGGTCTCCATGTGGGAGGGGGACCAGTCAGCACGATCTCCCCTCCCCACGGGACCCCGTGCGGCCCCCTTCTCAAACCACTTCACCCCATGGCAACCAGGCCTCCTCCCCGCCTCTACGTCTTCCCTTCTCCCTCTGCTTCTCTCTCTCCCCTGACTTCTCTGTCTCTGTCTCTCTGTGTGTGTCTCATTCTGTCCCCTTCTCTCTCCTTCTGTTTGTCTCCATCTCTCTGTCTTTGTCTCTCTTGGTTTCTCTCTGTCTCTCTCCCCTCACTTCTCTGTCTCTGTGTCTCTATCTGTCCCTGTCTTTCTTCTGTTTCTCTCCATCTCTGTCTCTCTCTGCCTCTTTCTGTTTCTCTCTCTGTCTTTCTTTGCCTCTCTCCATTTCTGTCTCCCCATCTCTCTCCCCCATCTCTCTTTCTCAGTTTATCTCGCTCTCTTTCTTTGCCCCCTCTCTCCTCTCTCTCTCTCTCTCCCCCTGTCTCCCTTTCTCAGTTTCTCTGTCTCTCTTTCTTTCCATCTCTGTCTTCTCCCCATTTCACTATCTCTCACTGCGTCTCTCTATCTCTCTGTCTCTCTGTCTGTCTCTCTCTATCTCTGTCACTTTCTCTCTGTGTGTCTCTTTCTGTCTTCCTTTCTCTATCTCTGTCTCTTGTCTCTCTCTGTGTGTCTCTCTGTCTCTTGTCTGTGTGTGACTCTCTGTCTCTTGTCTCTCTGTGGTGTCTCTCTCGGTGTGTGTCTCTCTGTCTCTCCTTGTTTGTCTCTTTCTGTCTCTCTCTCTATCTCTCGTGTGTCTCTCCTTCTGTTCCTCTCTTTCTCTCTCTTCTTCTCTCTGTGTTTCTCTGTCTCTTTCTCTCACTCATCTTCTTTATCTCTGTTTCCCCCCCTTCTCTCTCTGCCAGCCCATGCTCCCTGCCTCTATGCCTCTCTCTCCCTTCTCCCTCTATGTCTCTCTCTCTC
>NW_006400240.1:505020-505844 GCF_000299155.1 Elephantulus edwardii | reverse complement strand
AATTTTATTTCTCCCCCTATCATCTTTGTCTCTGTCTCCCATTCTGTCTGTCTGTATCTCTCTCTCTCCCCTTCTTCTTCTCTTTCTCCCTGACTCTGTCCTGCATAGAAGCCATTGTCAAGCCCAGGTCATCTATAATCCCAGGTTCAGGAACACACATCTTTACGGTAACCAATATTTGCTTTGTGATGAGCTGCGGAAAATAAGTAAAATCTCCTTACCCCCTTCTTAGTATAATCACTCCTCCTTCGAGGTCCTAGGCCCTGCCCTGCCCCCCCCCCCTGGGCTGAGTGGACATTCAAAGCCCCTGAACATCTGAGACCACAGTTGTACTGTGGGCTGTTTGCCCAGGAACCTTGGCTGGGAATCTGAGTTTCTGAAACAGGCATTTGAGATCTTTGGTGTCAGCACGGAGTCTAAGGGAGAGATGCGTAACCCACATGTTTATTATCTTCAGCAGTGAGAGTAAGAAGACTGAGGGAGAGAGAGAGAGGGAGAGGGAGGAGAGAGAGAGAGAGAAGAAAGGGGGGAGAGAGAAGGAGAGACATGAGAGAGAGAGAGAGAGAGAGAGAGAGAGAGAGATATGTGAATTTACAGAATCTGATCTTCCAGTTAAAGACAAAACCAAACTCACTCTCATTGAGTTTATTCTAACTTCCAGAGACCCTGCAGGACAGAGCAGAGCTGCCCCATGTAGTCTCCGGGGCTGGGAATCTCTACAGAAGCAGACGGCCTCAGCTTTCTCCCTCGGAGAGAGTGGTGGGTTCAAACCCCTGACCTTGTGGTGACAGCTGAGTGTGTGTCCCCTGTGCCAGCAGGGCTCC
>NW_006400240.1:504423-504920 GCF_000299155.1 Elephantulus edwardii | reverse complement strand
TGCACACGCAGCGTGGAGGGAAGGCAGGTCTCTCCTAGAGTGGACCAGGCATGAGATACAGGGTCACCAGCTGGGATTCATTTGTGTCTGACTCCCAGAGACCCTGTAGGACAGAGCAGAGCTGCCCCATGGGGTCTCCAAGGCTGTGAATCTTTCCAGAAGCAGAAGGGCCTCAGCTTTCTCCCTTGGAGTGGCTGGTGGGTTCAAACCCCTGACCTTGTGGCCAGCAGTCAAGTGTGTAACTTGATGGTGCAGCACAGGGAGCTCTGGTGGCCTAGTAATAAGAAATTGCTCTCCCAGTTCACAGCCATGGAGTTTGAATCCACCAGATTCTTCGCAAGGAGACATGGGCCTTCCTGTGCCCTTTGTAGCATCTGAAAACTGGCTGGAGGTCCAGCTAGCAGGCTGGTAGACCCACCACCATTTGTATTACCACTCGGTTAATTTCCATGTCTGTCCTTCCTTCCTTCCTTCCTTCCCTCCTTCTCCTTCTCCTT
>NW_006400240.1:485620-503705 GCF_000299155.1 Elephantulus edwardii | reverse complement strand
CCTCTCAATCTGGGCTACAAACAGTGGTCACAGGAAAGTGGACAGCCCAGTGGGGGGGACTTGGTGACTGCACCCCACTACTGCATGCCTTCCCTCCACACACACACATGGGGACACCCCACTGAGATCTCCCACAAAACTCCAGAAACGATTTCCAGGAACTCCCCACCATCTCGCACCCTCATTCACCGCAAATTCTTCCTGGTGTTTTGCGATCGACCCTCTTTGACCAGTGCGCCCACCCTCTCGCTTCCCAGCTCCACACGGAGGAAATTCATACCATCTGTGACCCTTACAAATGGCAATTCATAAATTCATTAGATTAAAAAAAAACAAGGGGAGGGGTAAAGAAGAAAAAAAAGAAAGAGAACAGCAACGTGACCATCCTTTTAATAGATTTCATTGCAGCCTTATAATTTACAGTCGTGCGCCCAGGGTCTGGTAAAGATATTACTTCATTAAGTTTTGGGTAGTTGTGTTGTGTTGGGTTTTTTTCTTTTTCCCTCCCCCCTCTCCTCCTCCTAAATTAGAGAAATTTTAATGACCCTGCTTATTTATTGCTTCCATATGAAAGCGCTTGACTCTCTTTACAAATGGAAATGAAACCTCGAAATTGCCAGGAATGGGGCCAGGCCTGGAGGGGGGCGCGCACGCGGGGAGAGCTCGCTCGCCCCCCCGCCCTCGCGCGCACGCGCGCACCCCCAGACCTGCCACTTTGCGTTAACGTTCTGCTCGCGACCACTGCCCAGACCCCCGCGACCCCCCGCCTTTTCAAAGCTGGCCCCTCCGGGAGATTTATTGGGGGGACACCGGAGACAGACATTGCATTTCTGTTGGGTCAAATGAGGCCTGGGTAATATTGAACACCTGGAGAGTAGGGTCTCCCCCCCTCCCCAGGGACACCCACCCCCCCACCCCAAGGCGCTGTTCTGGTTGACCTGTGACCACCGCGCAGGGTGAAGGAGGGACGCACCTGCTGGCCGCGCTGACCTGTGGGCCGACAGGGGCCAGGCAGGTGGGGGCTAGAGTCCAGGTCTGGGCATTGCAGGTGTTTCCGGTGGAGGAAGGGTGGGCATATGGCGAGGGGCGCAGTCTCCTGTGAGGAGGGGTCAATGAGGAGGGACACGTGGACAGACGTGTCCTGGAGCCGCAGTGGACCCCGCTATGGTGGCTGACTGGGAAGCTTCTCTCTCTCTCTGTTTCTCTGTGTGTGTGTCTCTCTCTGTCTCTCAATCTCTGTCTCTGTCTCTCTGTGTGTGTCTCTCTCTGTCTCCATCTCTCTCTGTCTTTCTGTCTCTCTCTATCTCTCTGTTTCTCTCTGTGTCTCTGCATGTGTCTCTCTGTCTCTCAATCTCTGTCTCTGTCTCACTGTGTGTGTGTGTTTCTCTCTGTCTCCATCTCTGTCTTTCTGTCTCCATCTCTCTCTGTCTCTCTCTATCTCTGTGTGTGTGTGTCTGTCTCTCAATCGCTGTCTCTCTCTCTCTCTGTCTCCATCTCTCTCTGTCTTTCTGTCTCTCTGTCTTGCATCTCTGTGTGTGTGTGTCTCTGTCTCTCAATCTCTGTCTCTGTCTTTCTGTCTCTCTCTGTCTCCATCTCCTTCTGTCTCTCTCTCTCTGTGTCTCTGTGTGTGTGTCTCTCTCTGTCTCCATCTGTCTGTTTCTGTCTCTATCTCTGTCTCTATCTCTCTCTCTCAATCTCTGTCTCTGTGTGTCTCTCTGTCTCTGTCTCTGTCTTTCTGTCTTCATCTCTCACTGTCTCTCTCTCTATCTCTCTGTATCTCTGTACCTGTCTCTCTGTGTGTCTCTCTATCTCTCAATCTCTCTTTGTCTCTCTCTGTCTCTATCTCTCTCGTTCTGTCTCTATCTCTGTCTCTGTCTATCTCTATGTCTCTGTGTGTGTCTCTCTGTCTCTCAATCTCTGTCCCTGTCTCTCTCTGTGTATCTCTTTCTGTCTCTATCTCTCTCTGTCTCTCTCTCTCTGTCTCCATCTCTCTCTGTCTTTCTGTCTCTATCTCTCTGTGTCTCTGTCTCCATCTCTCTCTGTCTCTATCTCTCTGTGTCTCTGTCTCTCTGTGTATCTGTGTCTCTGTCTCTCAATCTCTGTCTCTCTGTGTCTCTGTGTGTTTGTCTCTCTCTGTCTCTATCTCTCACTCTCTCAATCTCTGTCTCTGTGTCTCGCTGTCTGTGTGTGTGTCTCTCTCTGTCTCTCAATCTTTCTCTCTTTATGTTTCTCACTCTATGTCTCTGTCTCTCTGTCTTTCTGTCTCTCTCTCTGTGTCTCTCAATCTCTATCTCTGTGTGTGTCTCTCTGTCTCTCAATCTCTGTCTCTTCCTATGTGTGTCTCTCAATCTCTGTCTCTGTCTCTGTGTGTGTGTTTCTTTCTCAATCTCTGCCTCTGTATCTCTCTCTGTGTCTCTCAATCTCTGTCTTTCTATCTCTCTTTGTATCTCTGTCTCTCAATCTCTGTCTCTGTCTCTTCCTATGTGTGTATCTCTCAATCTCTGTCTCTCTGTGTGTCTCTCTCAATCTCTGTTTCTGTCTCTCTGTCTCTCAATCTCTGTATCTCTCAGTCTCATCTCTCTGACACTCTGTGTGTGTGTGTCTCTCTGTGTCTCTCAATCTCTGTCTCTCTCTCCATATCTCCTTATCTTTCTGTCCCTATCTCTCTCTCTCTGTCTCTCAATCTCTGACACTCTGTGTGTGTGTGTGTGTGTGTGTGTGTGCGTGTGTGTGCGTGTGTGTCTGTGTATGTCTCTCTCTCGGTCTCTTTCTCTGTCTTTCTCTCTTTCTCTCTCTCTGTGTCTCTCTCTCTGTGTCTCTCTCTCTTTGCCTCTATCTCTGTGTCTCTGTCCCTGTCTCTCTCTTTCTCTCTTGCGCACACACCCCTCCCCACCATAAACATTGACATCCTCAAAAATCCCATGGAAGAGCACATGGGGGTCAAAAGAGACTGCAAGGCAGGTCAGAACCCACCTCCTAGCTGAACCTGGACTTGGTTTTCAGAGTCCGTAAATCACACAGGAGGAGTCGGCCTGTCTTTCTCTCCTGTGAGGCAGCTGGTGGGTTTGAACTAGGTAGCTTTGGCTTGGCAGGGCAATTCCTTCCCCATGTGGCCACCGGAGCTCCATCCGTGAAGATCTGTTGCCGTGAGGCACCGGTTTGGACAGCAGATCTGACCCCTGTCCTGTCCCGTCCAGTCCTCACCCTCTCTGACACCCTTGAGCCCATGGCTACAGTCACTCTGTCCACCATGTCCTTGAAGTCTTCCTCTCATATCAAGATTTACAGACTCACATGTCCCACAGTTTCAGAAATCCAGGGAGGAGGGAACAAGCCAACTCAAAGGCAATGCTATCTGTTTGTAAATTGGTTTGATTTCTCCCCCCAACCCTCCACCCCATCACTACCCTGATGTTGTGTGCTATCCAGTTGGAACTGACCCATAGCTGACCTTTTCCTCTGGTGGGTGTTCAGAGAAAATTAGCCACACGGGAGGAGATTGCCCATCCTTCCCCCACCGAGCAGCTGGTGGCCTTGAACCTTGTGTCTTCAGCGCTGAAGTCCAGCTTCTGGACACTTGACCATTCCACCACCACCCCCTTGATAAAGTGCAGGACAAGAGAACTGACAGGTCTGCCTTGCAGAGGGTGAAAACGAGTGTTTCCTTGGAGCCGTGGATTTTGAGATTCTGTCTCATATACACTGGGGATGTTGCTCGGAAGGACTGGTCCTTGGAGAAGGACATTAGGACATTAGGACATTAGGAAGGGTGGTGGGACAGCACAGGAGAGGAAGACCCCGGATGAGATGGATTGATTCAGTGACTGGGGTCATGGGAGTAGGTGTGTCAGAGTCAGGGAGACTGGCTCAGGACAGGGCAGGATTCAGAGATAAAAGGTGTGAATCCAGAGTAATAAGTTCTATTTAAAGCATAATGCATCTGTTTTTGTTGTTGATGTTTGTTGTTTTGTTGTAAGATCTCTCATCCGATTGGCAGCATCGTGATAGATGGTGAAGACATTTAGACTGTCAACAGTTTTAGTTTGCTTGACTCCACAGTCAACACTCTTGGTAGCAGCACACACGAAGTCAGAAGAACAATTGCATTGGGAAAGTCCTCTCCTGAATACTGAAGAGCAACGATGTCATTCTAGAGACTAAGGTGCATGTAATCCAGGCCATGGTGTTTGCAATCACTTATTATGCATCAGAGAGCTGGACAGTGACTAGAGAGGAGAGAAGGAGAATTGATGCCTTTGAGCTGTGGTGCTGGAAAAGAGTATTGAATAGACCATGGGCTGTTAGGAAAACAAACAGGTTCATCCTGGAGAGGGTTAAACCAAGCTACTCCTTGAAGACAAGGATTCTGAGGCTTCGTCTGACAGACTTTGGACATGTTGCAAGGAAGCACCAGTCCTTGGAGAGGGACGTCATGCTTGGGAGGGTGGAGGGACAGCTCAGGAGTGGAAGCCCTCTATGAAGTGGATGGACACAGTAACTGGAGCAATGGCGGTTGGTGGGTCAGAGTCAGTGAAATTGGATCAGGACAGGTCAGGCTTCAAAGCTGCTGGACACCAGGTCACTATGAGTTGCACATGACTCGACAGCCCACAACAGCAACAACAAAACAACAAACATCAACAACAGATGCATTATGCTTTAAATAGATTTTATTACTCTGGATTCACACCTTTTATCATTGCATCTCTTCACATCCCCTCTGTTCTTTGTCCATTCATTCCTATCTCCCTCAACAACCACTAATTTCTGTGGCATTTCTCATCCATTTAGGACTGATGGCTTAGTGCTAAGAAGTGGTACTCTGCACCCAAAGGCATGTGGTTCGAATCCACAAGTAGAGAAATGAGTGATCTCTTCTTGTGCCTCTTGAAACCTGCTGCTGGCCCTGTGGATAGCACCTAAGAAACCCAGCATCTGGACATGGGGGGGGGGGTCTCGGTCACTAGGTCCCTCTCTGTACCCGAACTCTGACATTCCATGACTCACGTCGGTCTGCAGACCCAGACACAACGTGGACTCTGAAAGGCTTGTGCTTAAATCTCAGCTTTTATTTATTAACTGGGTCCCCTGACAGGCGGGAACTTAAACCCCCGTACACCTTGGTATTAACATTTTCCAACAAAATTTCACTCTGCAGTGAGGGGCAGGGCTCGGGAAGCCCGCCACCCACGTGTTCACCTCACCTGTCAACGCAGTATGTGTCTCACCTGCTGGGGTCCCTCTGGGGAAGCCCCCCAAAACACACACACAATGAGAGAGAGAGAGAGAGACGGAGAAAGAGAGAGACACCTGCCTTATTTCTCCTACCTTCCCCAGGGGGGAGGCCATCCAGTAATGCTCAGATTTGAAATGGGTCATTTAACACCATTAAAAAAACAACAACCCTGAATGCAGGAGTGGACGTGGGTGATGTGGGTGTGGGACACGCTTGGGGATGGAGTTCAGATCTGTCAACTCCATTTGTGTCCAGTTCACAGACAGCCCTCAAGTGCCCATCACTCGGCTCCGGTCAGTGTCCCTGCCTGTCGCCACTTTACCGTGTTGGCACAAAAGTGCTCATTAAAGACTCCCAAGGGAGATAGGGACACAGGAAGGAGAGGGCTGCAGCAGGTCAGGTGTCCACCGTGCAGCTGACACCTGGACGTGTCCAGCCAGCTCCTGCCTGGGGCTCCCTGAGGACACACACACACACACACACACGGATGTGAGCTCTGGCCACGTGCCCAGTCCTGTGACTTGTGGGGCAGTCGATGATGGGGGGGGGGGGACACACAGACCCCAGGGTCCAGCCTGGCCACCCTTTGGTCCAGCGCTGGACACAAGTAAGAGGCAATTGGCTTTCCCGTCCTTGGCGAGGCGTCAGGATGCATGAAGCTGCTGTTGTGACGGATGCCACAGTCCATCAGCAAGTCCCCGAGCTGACAAGAAGGTGTCACCTCCACTCAACACCCCGTCCTTCACGTTGTGTGCCATTCTCAGGGCCCAGAGGAGGCGGGGCATGCGGCCCCCAATTTCTCCCACTGCCCGAGGGCTGCGTCCCCCTCTCTGTCCGATAACTGGACAAGGGTGGCAGCTCTGAATGACCGCTTCCCAGACAGAGCGGGCGACAGTCTCCCCGCCGGGTCCCCAGGGGAGCCGCCTGGGAGGAGAATGATTTGGGCCTCTCTCCAATTTACTCTCATTTTTTTTCCCTTTCTCGGGCAAAATGGCAATTAAACTGAAGGCCTTTAAAAACTTTTGGGGCAATTTTTGAGCATTTGAGATATTGGTGGGGGGTTGATTGCAGAGACATCTATGCCTTGGAAGCGTTACCATGAAAAGTGAAACCTGCAGACCCATAGACAAAGCTTTAAATGATGACTGTGGTGTGAGGCCATGGAGTGGGGGACGGAAGGAAGCCTAGTGCTGGGCGTATACAAAGCCAGCGTCTGGCGACCATGACGACTAGGACATTATGGAAGGTTCTGGATGCAGCCTGAGATGTCCACACACACGTCCAACCCCAACTGGAGGTTTCAGATGCAGGGACAAAGCTTCCTGTCACAGGGGGAAGCGGGGAAACTTGGGAGGGTGTAAAAAAGGTGGTTATATAAGCATCTGCATTCTCCCCTCACTTACAGCCAGACATCGGCAGCTTTTAAAGAGATTGCTTTTCTGTGGTGATTCATAATTCCTTTTTCTCTGTCTCTGTCTGTCTCTCACTCTCTCTGTCTCCGTCTGTCTGTCTCTCTCTGTCTCTGTCTCTCTCTTTGTCTCTCTGTCTCCATCTGCCTGTCTCTCTCTCTCTCTCTTTCTGCCTGTCTGTCTGTCTGTCTGTTTCTCTCTCTCTGTCTGTCTCTTTGTCTCTCTCTCTGCCTGTCTGTCTGTCTCTCTCTGTCTCTGTCTTTCTCTTTGTATCTCTGTTTTTCTGACTCTCTTTCTCTCTGTCTGTCTTTCTCTCTCTGGCTGTCTCTCTCTTGCTCTGTTTCTGTCACTCTCTCTGTCTCTGTCTGTCTGTCTCTCCCTCTGTCTCTGTCACTGTCTCACTCTGTGTCTCTGTCTCTATCTCTGTCTCTCTGTCTGTCTCTCTCTATGTCTCTGTCTCTCTGTGTGTGTGTCTCTCTCTTGCTTTCTGTCTGTCTCTCTCTCCCTGTCACTGTCTCGCTGTCTGCATCTCTCTGTCTCTGTTTCTATCTTTCTCTCTCTCCCCCTGTCTCTCTCTCCTTTTCTCTCTGTCTTTGTCTGTCTGTCTGTCTCTCTCTGTCTCTGTCACTCTTTCTCTCTGTCTCTGTCTCTAGCTCTTTCTCTGTCTGTCTGTCTCTCTCTTTTTCTCTCTCTGTCTGCTTCTCTCTATCTCTGTGTCTCTCTGTTTCTGTCTTTGTCTCTCTTTCTCTCTCCATCTTTCTGTCTCTCTTTTTCTCTCTGTCTGTCTCTCTTTCTGTCTGTCTCTTTCTCTCTCCCCTTCCTCCCACATTTTTGTTATTGTTTTTTACATTTCTGGATGTATTACATTCCTAAGGAAACCATAGACATAGGTTCATGTATGTACGTATTTCCAGTCAATAAATATACATATTTAAAATGTATTTCTTTGGGGAGTCACATACAACATATTATTGTTCATTCTTTCTCTATGTTTTTTAATATTTCTGTATGTGTTTTATTGGTAAGGAAACCATGGGCATAGGCTCATCAATGTATTTCTATTACACACATCTATGTATTTATTTTAAAATGCATTTATTTAAAAATGTATTTATACTGTGTTGCCATTTGTAGCGCATACTGTTTTGTTCTTTCTCTGTTTATGTTCTGTTTCTATTTGTCGCTGTATTCCTAAGGACAGTAAAGATAGACATATATATTTCTTTTTATGTGTATTTTTCTTTGTGATTATTTACAGCATTTTTTTTCTCTGATTTTTTTAAATTATTTTTTCTTTTCTGGAGGTGTTACATCACTAAGGAAATCAGAGGTAGGAGCCTAAATGTATATTTCTTTAAATTTTTTGTTGTTGTTGTTTTGGTTTTTTAAAATTAGTATATTTATTTTTCATTTCAATGAACATCTACAGAGATTTTGGAATTCCATTCATTCATTGTTGTAAATTTCTTTATTTTTATGGCTTCTTACAATGCTTTCTTTTTTAATTTTCCCCTTCCTTTTACTTTTTTTTTTTTTTTTTAATTTCTAGATGTGTTGTATTTCAGGAAACCTTGGACATAGGCTCATAGATGTATTTATTTTTGTGGTCATCTATGATCCTTCATTTTCCATTTTTTCTCTCTGATTTATTTAGGCTCTGAATTTACCAGATCGATTATATTGCTAGGGAAATCATATAGGGCATCGATTTATTAATTTATTTCCTTGACATGTATTTATCTTTGTGTATCCTTTTACTAGTTCTGTCTGTTGTTTTTAAATTTTTTTTATTTTAATTGTGTGTGTGTGTGTGTGTGTGTGCACCATCAAATCAGATCTAACTGGTCCAGGAGAAGATTGTCCCTTCTTTTTCAGCAGAGCATCTGGTGGATTCAAACCATGTACCTCTGGGATTGCAGGGCAGTGTCTTGCCACCCTTTCTGTCTTTTTTTGTGCTTTATGCTTCAATTTCTGGATGTATTATCCCACTCATGAGACCGCAGTGCATGACAGAAGGTCGGCGGTTTGAGTCGGGGGAGAAAGATGGACAGTTGGTATATGACCCTGTGACCAGCACACCTGACCCCTGTCCTGTCCTGTCCTCTCTGACACCCTCCATCCCATGGCTGTGGTCACTGTGTTCATCTAGCTCATGGACAGTCTTCCTCTCTGTCTCTCTGACCTTCCACCTTCCTCAGCAAAATCTCCTGCAATCCACACATAGTACAATGATTTGGAGTCAAGATAAAGATGTTTAAGACATATTTAGATGTTGTCAGATGCCTATTCTCAAAGCTATTTTAAAAAGTGGAAGGGGAGACTCAAAAGGTCCTTTTTATTCCCCCAAAAAACTGCATGTTGTCAGAGAATGGGTCTCTGGCAAATTTCACTTACACCCTTTCAGAATGGATTAGGCCCGGAATGATGGACTTTGAACAAAATTTCCAGTGTGTGTAACAGAACAGCGGCCCTGCTCCCCAAAACACTATCTCATGATTAACGGGCTATAATTAGTCTATCGTTGTTGCAGCAAACACATTAAATGCAAACAAAACAACAATTTGTGTGTTTGTTTCCCAATATTTCCCATTTTATTTATTTTTTATAATATATATTTATTTATCTATCTATCTATCTATCTATCTATCTATCTATCTATCTATCTATCTATCTATTTATTTATTTAATCTGTGTACTGACAAATCGGATCTGACTGGTACAGGAGGCGATCATTCCTCCTTCTTCAGCAGAGTGTCTGGTGGATTTGAACCGCACACCTCTGGGATTGCAGTGCAGTTTCCTGCCACTAGGCCACCAGAGCTCGCCTATTTCCCATTTTAATTTTAAAATATTTTTCTTTGTCTGCATGCAATCTTTCATATACCTTGTGTTCGAGTTATATGCATTGCAATTGACATACTAATTTATATACATTGTATTTCATTCATGTGCATTGCGATTTATAGAATCCTTCATATGTATGTATTTCATCCACGTTGCATTTTATACAATCATTTGCATACATGGTATTTCATTCATGTGTATTGCGATTTATAGAATCCTTCATAGGCATGTGTTTCATCCACGTTGCATTTTATACTATCCTTTATATACATTGTATTTCATTCATGTGTATTGCAATTTATAGAATTGTTCATAGGCATGTGTTTCATCCATGTTGCATTTTTAAAATTTATTTATTTATTTATTTATTTTTTAAATTTCAATGAATATGTACAGAGATTTTTGGAATTCCATTCATTCATTGTTGCACTTTTCTCCCCGCCGACCCTACCCCCACCCCCATGTTGCATTTTATAGAATCACTTATATACATTATATTTCATTCATGTGCATTGCCGTTTATAGAATCCTTCATTTGCATGTGTTTCATCCACGTTGCATTTTATACAATTATTTTTATACATTGTATTTCATTCATGTGCATTGCACTTTATAGAATCCTTCATAGGCATGTGTTTAATCCACGTTGCATTTTATACAATCATTTATATACATTGTATTTCATTCGTGTGCATTGCAGTTTATAGAATCCTTCATATGTGCTTCATCCATGCGCATTGCATTTTATTTATTTATGTATTTCTCTCATCTTTATTCAAATTTATTACATTTACTTATGCTTTCAACTTTCACCTGCATGAAATGTAACAGGAAAAGACCGTGGCTTGGGTGCACCTTAGTCTTTAAGGCAACACCGTTGCTCTTTGGCCATTCAGAAAGCAAAGCTGGCAGACCTTGTTTGAGGGTCTCACAACTTTTGATATAGTCAAAACCTTTTCCCCCCCAAACACCACACATCAGAGGTATTGATCCTTTTTCACAGATGCAAAGGAAATCATTGACAATGAAAACGTCAGGTGCCCCTTTGTCTATAAGTGAACATGCTTCTCTCCTCCTTGTCCAGAAATAGCTAGGAAGAAAGGTCTGGCTTCCTATGGAGTGAGAGGGGCCGACAGGTGTATTTGGAGACACACACACACAGAGCGATGCTGAGAGCCCAGGTGAAGGACCAGGCAGTCGACTGGGGGCCCTGATAACCGGGCATAAGCTGCTAATGACCTTGGCTGCTGGCCTCAAGGATGGAAGTTCGAACTACCCCCCCCTGCCCCTCTAGAAGAGCCTCAGAGTCCATTCCCACTTGTCTGCTGAAAAAGCAGGTGCTGACCAGGCAGGATGAGGCCTCTCTCTCTCTGTCCCTGTCTCTTTCTCTACCTCACTCTCTCTTTCTAACTCTCTCTCTCTCTCCCCCACCCCGTCCCTCCCTGTCTCTGTCTCTCTCCCCAGCTCTCTCTCTCTCCTCTCTCTGTTCTCTCTCTGCCCTTCTCTCTGTCTCTCTGTCTCTCTCTCTCTCTCCTTGTCTCTCTCTCTTCCCCCCATATCTCCATGCCTGTCTCTCTCTTCCGGTTTCCCCCTCTCTCTCTCCTTCCCTGTCTGTGTCTCTCTTTCTGTCTTTCTTTCTCTGTCTCTCACCCTCCTGTCTTTCCATCTCTCTCTGTCTATCTCTCTCTTCCTGTTTCTCTCTGTCTCTCCCTCCCTGTCTCTCTCTCTCTCTCTCACCATCTCTCTCTCCCTGTATGTCTCTGTCTCTCCATGTCTCTCTCTGTCTCTCTCTCTCCCTGTCTCTGTCTCTCTCTCTCCCTTCCCTGTGTCTGTCTCTCTCTTTCATTTCTCTCTCTCTTTCTCCTTCTCTCTCTCACCCTCCTGTCTCTCTCTGTCTTTCTCCATGTCTCTCCCTCCCTCCCTCTCTCTCTCCCTCCTTGTCTCTCTTTCTCTTCCTGTTTCTTTCTCTCTCTGTCACTCCCTCCCTGTTTCTCTCTCCCCCCTTCTCTCTTTGTCTCCCTCTCTCCCTGTCTCTGTCTCTCTCCTCCTCTCTCTTTCTCTGTCTCTCTTTCTTTCCCTGTCTCTCCCTCTCCCTCTCTCTCTCTCTCTCTCTCTCTCTCTCTCTCTCCTGCACTCTCTCTTTCTTTCTCCCTCCCTGTCTCTCTCTCTCTGTCTGTCTTTCTCTCTCTTTCCTTCTCTCTCACCCTCCTGTCTCTCTCCATCCCTCTCTCTCTTGCACAGTCTCTTGTCTCTCTCTCTCCCTCCCTCCCTCCCTGTCTCTGTCTATTTCTCCCCCCCTCTCCCTCCCTCCCTGTCTCTGTCTTTCTTTCTCTCTCATTCCTTCTCTCTCTCACCCTCCTGTCTCTCTCCAAGTCTCCATGTCTGTCTCTCTTGGTCTCTCTTTCTCTCCTCTTTCTCTCTCTCTCTCTCTTCCTGTTTCTCTCTCTCTGTCTCCCTCTTTCTCTCTGTCTCTCCCCCCTTTCTCTGTCTGTCTGTCTGTCTGTTTCTCTCTCTCACACACACATGCAAGTCCAAACGGAGGCAAAAGCAACTTTTATAATTTTCTTTTTCTTTCTTTCTTTTCTTTGTGAAGCACTGTAAGTAAACCAGTGCTCTGGGGAGATTGATAATGGTTGATGAATATTCGTCTTGGAATATTCTCCATATGCAGGGAAGATATGAGTCAAGCAGTTAATGATCAGAAGAAAACAGGAAAAAAACAAGCACACCTACAAGCGTGACCATTGTTTTACTTAAATATATCAAAGGAAAAGAGTGTAGGAGCAGAAAATGCTTTGTTCTGTTCACCTAGATTTGGCAGCAGAGGCCTCTGATGTGAAGGCTGAGAACTATAGATGGAAAGATTCCTATGTTCATTATAGAAAATGTTCCACTTTTAAAACAACTTTCATATTTTTATATTTTCATCTATTTCTTCTTTTCTTTCTCTTTTTTTAATTGCTTCTTTCTAATCAACCTTAAGGATTTTGGCTTTTTTTTTTTTTTGAAATTTTGGAGGTGCTCACAAAAGCAGTGGTTTATATTCTTTTTATAGAAAATGTTCCACTTTTAAAACAACTTTTATATTTTTATATTTTCATCTATTTCTTCTTTTCTTTCTCTTTTTTTATTGCTTCTTTCTAATCAACCTTAAGGATTTAGGCTTTTTTTTTTAAATATTGGAGATGCTTACAAAAGGATTCGATTATATTCTTTTATTCACACATATTGTTTTTTCTCCCTCTGCTCTAAAATATCTTTGCAGAACACGCCCCTTTCGAGGCTTTTCATTGCCGTACAAATAATATCTAAATGTCTGTTCCTTAAACAGTGCCTTTTAAAAAAATATTAATTTTAATGAACATTTACAGAGATTTTGGATGTCCATTCCTTCATTGTTGCACTTTTCTCCCTGCCCAGCCCTCCTTCCAGTGTCTTTTTATTTTCTTCAATAAAATCATCCTTCATGAGTTTTTTAAATGTCTGTTTTTTAGTATTATTTATTATTTTTTAGTGTCTTTATTTTCTTCAATAAAATCATCCTTCATGAGTTTTTTTAAAATGTGTGTTTTTTAGTATTACTTCTTTAGTATTTATTAGTTATTTTTTATTTATTTATGTATTGATTGATTGATTGATGGTTTCTTTAGTATTTATTTAGTATTATTTCTTTTCAGTTTGTGGCAGGTTGTACAAATCACAGTGGGGTTTTTCCTTTCCTCCCATCTATCCCAGGTTTCTTCGTTTGTATGTAAACAACAGAAATGAACACGTTAGTGTTCTCGTTCTTGGAGGCTGTCAAGTCACCGGTGACTCATATCTGATGACCAGCAGATCTGAAACCTGGCCCCATCCTGGGCCATCCTCAGTTCCGACACACCTGAACCCATGGCTACAATCATTGGAAAGATCCATCCTAAGCTCTCATTTGATAAAAAAAAAAGTGTGTGGTTTGAATCCAGCACCAGCTAGATGGGAGAACAATGGTCCATCCTTTCTCAAAACCTGTGGAAAAGGTCAGCGGTGAGTCTGTTCCAACTTGAGGGCACGTAACAACAACACAGTGTATATAATTATCTATGTATCTGTCAGTCATCTATGTATCTATGTGTCTATGCAGCTATGTATCTGTGCAGCTGTGTATCTATTCATTGACATATCTCTGCACCTATACAATCTCTGCACCTGGTATCAAAGCATCTATGTAACCATGCATCTATTCATCTATGTATTTGTGCATTTCTGTGTCTATGCATTTAGACATCTATCTGTCTATCCATCCATCCCTTCACCCATCCACCCATCCACCTGTATCTATCTGTCTGTCTATATCTATTTGTCTGTCTGTCTATCTATCTATCTATCTATCTATCTATCTATCTATCCGGTTGGTCATTCTGTTTTTCTATATATCTATATTTATAATCTGTATCTATATCATCTATTTCTATATCTATATCATCTATCTCTTTCTATCTATCTAGTCTATTTATCTATTATCTATCTACTATTCTATCTATCTATCTATCAATTTATCATGTATCTATATCTATCTATTTCCCTCCTTCTCCGGCAGAGCATCTGGTGGATTTGAACCGTGTACCTCTGGGATTGCAGTACAGCTTCTTGCCACTAGGCCACCAGAGCTCCCTACTCTCAAGGACTGCAGCCTTCAGTATGGACTAAGGCTCAACGTCAAGAAGACAAAGATTCTCGCCACTGGACCAATTGGCAGCATCAGGATGGATGACGAAAAGATTGAGAGTGTTCACAGCTTCACTTTGCTCGGCTCTACAGTCAACACTCTTGGCACCAGCAGTCAGGAAATCAAAAAGCATATCGCGATGGGAAAGTCTGCTGTTAGGGACCTCTCAAACGTACTCAGGAGCAACAGTGTCTCTCTGGAGACTAAGGTGCGCCTGATACAGGCCATGGTATTTGCAATCGCTTGTTATGCATCAGAGAGTTGGACAATGACTAGGGAGGACAGAAGGAGAGTGGATGCTTTTGAGCTGTGTTGCTGGAGAAGGGTACTGAATGTACCATGGACTGCCAGGAAAACAAACAGATTCATCTTGGAGAGGATTAAACCAAGCTACTCCTTGGAGGCAAAGATTCTGGGGCTTCGTCTGACATACTTTGGACATGTTGCCAGGAGGGACGGGTCCTTGGAGAGGGACATCATGCTTGGGAGGGTGGAGGGACAGCTCAGGAGGGGAGACCCTCTATGAGATGGATTGATTCGGTGACTGGGGAAATCGAGATGGGTGTGTCAGAGGCGGTGCGGTTGGCGCAGGATAGAGCAGGGTTTAGAGCTGTTGTGCATAGGGTCGCTATGAGTCGGAAACGACTCAATGGCACATAACAACATAACAACATATCTATCTATCATCTATCTATCTATCTATCTATCTATCTATCTATCTATCTATCTATTATCTTTCTATCATCTATATCTACCTATCTATCATCTATCTTTCTATCTCTCTATCTATGTATCTATCTCATTTCTCTGAGGGTCACCGCATCAGAACCGACTCATAGCCGCCCCCCTAGCAGATTGTGAGAGGCTGAACATCAGACAGAAGGCGACTGCTCCATCTGTCTTGGAGGAAATGCAACCAAAGTGGCTTCTTGGACACCAGGATGTGGAGACCTGGTCTGACCCCCTGGGGACCTATGGTCAAGAGGGACCAGTCCTTGGAGCAGGACCTCCTGTTAGGGCAGGTGAAGGGTCAG
Organism: Elephantulus edwardii; assembly: GCF_000299155.1. Lineage (NCBI taxonomy): Eukaryota > Metazoa > Chordata > Mammalia > Macroscelidea > Macroscelididae > Elephantulus > Elephantulus edwardii. Next base: position 488,477 of record NW_006400240.1, on the reverse strand, counting down.
AGACAGAGAGGAAGGGTCCCATGAGATGGAGGGACAGAGTGACCGCAGACATGGGATGGAGCTTGTCAGAGAGGGGTCAGGCCAGGACAGGCCAGGACAGGGGTCAGCTCTGCTGGTCATGGGGGTCACTGTGCGTGCATTCTAGTGATTTCCCCACAACAACAACAACAACAATACTTCAACAACAACAGTACTTCACTGTGTGGATGGACCATGTTGTGTCTCAGTATCATCTGTGGATGGACACGGGGGTCATTTTTCCTTAGGGCTGATTGATAGTCCATTGTGTGTGATGGATCACGTCGTGGGTACCCCTCATCTGTGGATGGACACGGGGGTGGTTTTTCTTCATGGCTGAATGATGCCCCACTCTGTGGCTGGCCCACATACCCTTCCCTTCTGCTGCTGGACACTTCGTTATGCCCACCTTTCAGCTCCTAGAACCAGCCCCCATTATGAACACCCACGAACCCATTTTCTGTTTGAACACCTGTTTCCACCACACCTTCATAAAGAGGCCGAATGAGTCACCTCGAAAGCCTCCTTCTGGGCCTTTCTCTGCCACCCTAGGTGGGCGCCCAGCTAATGAATTTCCAAGTAAGTAGGTGCGATGTTTTTTAGAACTCATTTCGCCTTCAGCCAGATTGTTTTCATACCAGGCCGATGAATTTTGCTCGCAAGTTAGCTCTGGGAGGCTGAGTAACTGCCGCCTTCTCAGCTGACCCCCCACTTGTGGGCAGTGGGGGTGTCTCGTCCACGTTCGGCGCGCCCCGCCCATCGCCTCTCCACGAGCGCGCGCGCGCGCCCAGGGGCCTCATAAGAGGATTTGTCCCCTTGTGCCAAGACCCCCGTGTGCCAAAGACCCCGGCTTTCGCCCAAGTGCGTGCGCCCTGCCAGAAATCCGTCAAAGACAAGGCTGGAAACAGCTTGCTCAGATCGTGGTGGGCGATCTGGAAGAGGAGGTGTGGAGACGACCGCGCTGGGGGGCGGCCTGAGGATTTACAATGTTGACTGGAAGCCCCATAAAACCCTCTTATGGGCGCGCTGGAGCTATTACGGAGCGAGGAGCTGGGCCTCCGCTTAAGTGGCTGCTGGGCGCGTTCCAGGCGCCCGCCAGAACCGCCCAAGACGCGCGGGGGGCGCGAAAGGGACCTGCGCGCAGGTGAGCGCCAGCGCACAGGTGGGGTCTCCAACGAGGGGGGACCCTAGTCCTGGTGAAGTTGGGGGTCCCCCCTCTCCTCTGTGAGGCAGCAGCCTCCCAGGCAAATCACCACCTTTTTACTTTAGCCCGAGCCAAGGTCCTGGGCTTAAGTTTTTTGCCACCTGTGTGCATTTCACACCAGGTTGTCCTGTCAGCGTCAGTGGTTAATAACACAAAAGGGTACAAGGTCAGACCTACCTAGCTCACAAATCGTACAAACGCCGCTTGAGTTCCTCATTGGGGGTGAAAAAAAAAATAAACTCCTAAATGAATCCTGTGAAGTTTGTTCCAAGTCCCCGCTACCTTATAGGGCAGTTACACTGCTCTTTGCGCTCAAACCCCTGACCTTGTGGTTACAACTGAGTGTGTCCCCCCTGTGCCAGCAGGGCTCCTGAGAGTCTAGATACATAGTATCTCTCTAGTAGCCTCTCCTCATAGTCTAGATACATAGTTTCTCTCTAGTAGCCTCTCCTGAGAGTCTAGATACATAGTATCTCTCTAGTAGCCTCTCCTGAGAGTCCAGATACATAGTATCTCTCAAGTAGCCTCTCCTGAGAGTCTAGATACGTAGTATCTCTCTAGTAGCCTCTGTGTGTCACTGTGCACACACACAGTGTGGAGGGAAGGCAGGTCTCTCCTAGAGTGGATCAGGAGTGAGATACAGTGTCACCAGCTGGGATTCATTTGTGTCTGACCCCCAGGGACCCTGCAGGACAGAGCAGAGCTGACCCAGAGGCCATGAATCTTTCCAGAATAAGACACGGAGTCACAGTTGTTGTGAGTCTTATTTCAAGGGCCAGCCCCTCCTGACCACATGCCCACAGGATGTAAAAGGTAGTTCTTAGTGAGTGGCCGGTAAGGAATTGTGCTGCCCACACAAATGTACACGGTTCAGATCCAACAGCTGCTGCATGGGAGCCTAGATGGACCATGTCCTCCAGCGTCCTGTCCAGCCTCTTGCTGGCCGGTCAGCGGGCAGGTGTGGTATGGACCAACCAAGAGGGGCCAGTGAGTGGACCTACCCCCTTCCTCCCCTCTAAGGACCATCCTGTTTGCATCTCTTCCAAGAGAGATGTTTGTTCTTGGAAGAGGTTCCTTGAAGGTTCAGCACTTTGGGGGAGAAGCCAGTGGATTTGAACCACAGTCCATTGGGTTATGGGACCTGCACTTACTTCCCTCCCTCTGCCCCTTGTTATCAATGTCACCCCCTAACTCTGGTCTTGGGGACTCATTCTCTGTCATGTCGAGAAACATGAGGCAAAATTAAGTGTCTAGTCCTTTAAACATCATCTCCACAGGCTGTAACTGTCACAAGTGCTGAAAACAAGGGGTTTGAAATGAGACCATTCACATCGAGACCTTGAAACCTCAAGGCTGACGGTCTGGCAGGTTTTCAGAGGCAGCAAATTGCACAGAAGGACACTGCCCATCTTTCTCTGTTATGTATCTGCTGCATCCTTAAGAAGCCAATGCCCAGACTCTAAGAGGTGCTTGGCATGGTGCCACCAGCCATGGAAGAGGCCTGGTGGTGCAGTGGTTATGAACCTGGCTGTTAATAGAAAGGTGGGTGGCTGTGTTAGACCTGACCTCATTTCATGGCATCTCACAGCGGATGAGGGGGGACTTTCCCTGGCTTTATTATTATTATTATTATTA
>NW_006400240.1:484175-484684 GCF_000299155.1 Elephantulus edwardii | reverse complement strand
TTATTATTATCATCCATTATTATTAAAAAGTGTTATAATCATCATTATGATAATTTAAAAATTATTATTATTATTACCATCATCAATTATTATTATAATCCATTATTACCATCATCAATTATTATTCTAATCCATTATTATTAACATAAATTAATATTATCATCAATTATTATTAACATCAATTATTATTACCATCATCAGCTATCATCATCATCAATTATTATCATCCATTATGATAATTATTTTATTTCCTTTGTTATTGTTGTTATTATTATTATTATTATTATTATTATTGATGGTCAGGCCTTTTCTCCAAGGTGTCTGTGGGTGGCTTAGAACATCCAACCTTTGAGCTGTGGGAGATGGTAACTGTGGTGCCCCACGAGAATTCATGTCCAGCAGAGACAGTGCGGAAGGCATATAACTGGGTCAAGAAGATTTCCTACAATAATCATGACTTTCAGGGAGCTCTGGTGGCCTCGTGGCAAGAAGCTGCACTGCAATCCCAG
>NW_006400240.1:479907-484004 GCF_000299155.1 Elephantulus edwardii | reverse complement strand
ACACACACACACACACACACACACACACACACACACACTAAAAAAGTAATAATAAGTAAAAATAAAAGAAGGAATAGCCATGACTGTTCAAAGGCCCCACAGGGCTTGACATTATGGACAGCTGAGTTGGTCTGGAAGGAAATGAAGCCAAAGGCAAAGATGTGAAGACGGGGTCAGTCTTACACACGTTAGGTACATTGTCACTGGGGGCTGTTCTTTGACAAAGACAACAGGTTTGGGAAGGTGGAGGGTCAGAGGAAGAGAAAAAGACCTTCAACAAGAAGGTTTGACACAGTGACTGTCGTAGTGGACCCCAGTATATCAAGGATGATGTGAGGCAGGACAAGGTTGAGACCTATTCTTCATGGAGTGACCATGTGTCCAAGGTGATCCCATGGCAACCACACAACAGCACAGACACCGGACAATAGAACAAATCCATGTCAGGAGTCCCCTCAAGAAGCCCCTTAGAAACCCCAAAAGAAAGACTTGACCTCGTGTACCTTGGGTGTGTTTCCAGGAGAGACTTTACGCTCCAGAAAGCGACGGAGGGTCACTGACAGGAAAAGAAGACCTGCCTGGAGGTATATTGATATTTCTTGCAACAAGGTTGACTTTGACACGTTGTCACAACCAGAGAGAGGGATGCATTGTTGCAACCTGATGGTGGATGGAGCGATACACTGTTGTGACAAAGATGGTGAAATGGGTTGATACACTCTGGCAATGAAGATGAAGAGGTGGACTGATAGATTGTTGCAGTCAGATGTGAGATGAGGTGACACATTGTTGTATGAAGATGGTGAGATGAGGTTATACATTGTTGCAACAAACGTTGTCAGATGGAATGATACACGCTTGCAATAAAATGGTGAGATGGGGTGAGACATTGTTGCAACAAATCTTGTCAGATGGAATGATAAATGTTTGCAATCAGATGGTGAGATGGGGTGATATATTGTTGAATGAAAATCTTGAGATGCGGTGATACATTGTTGCATGAAGATGATGAGATAGGGTGAGACATTGTTGCAATGAAGATTGTCAGATGCAATGATGTATTATTGCAACAAAGATGGTGACGTGGAAGGCTACGTTGTTGCCACAAGCTGGTGAGGTGACTTGCTATCTTGTTGTAATATGATGGCAACATGGGATCATACATTGTGGCAACCAAACATGGTGAGGTGTGTAGATAAATTATTGCAACAAATGGGCTTGAGAATATCAGAAAGACTGAGGATAAAACAGGATGGTGTAGGTTTCCTTCTAGCTACAAGGGATCTATATCTATCTATCTCTATCTCTGTCTCTGTCTCTGTCTCTGTCTCTGTCTCTATCTCTATCTCTATATCTGTATCTGTATTGGTATCGATATCTATATCGGTATCTATTTCGATATCTGTCAATCTATCTCTATCTCTATCATCTATATTTATATCCATACCCATATCCATACTCTCTCTATAGCTATCTATCTATTTATCTATCTATCTAAATATATATCTATATCTATCTATATCCATATCCATACTATATCTGTATCTATATCTGTATCTATCTCTATCTCCATCTCCATCTATCTATCTCTATCTCTCTAATCTACATTACATCTACATCTATCTCTGTCTCTATCTCTATCTCTGTCTCTGTCTCTATATCTCTATCTCTATCTCTTTCTCTATCTCTATCTCTATCTCTATCCATATCCATACTATCTGTATCTGTATCTCTATTTCTATCTCTATCTCTCTATGAATATATATCTATATCCATATCCATACTATATCTGTATCTGTATTTGTATATCTATCTATCTATCTATCTATCTATCTATCTATCTATCTATCATCTATCTATCATCTATCTACCTATCCATCTATCTTGCACTTTCAACCCAATGAGATGCTGTTCAAATCTCCCAGCTGCTTCCCAGGGGAGAAGGATGGACAATCTCCTCCCCCATGATTTACAGCCTCTGAGAACCCGCTGGAGGGGTCAGCCATGAGTCCCTTCCCAGTGGGTGTTGATGACTCTGAGTCCATGCATCCATTTCCACTTTCTCTAACCCACATCTTTCCTTCTGCAGAAACTGCGCCATTTCTGAGTCATTATGTACATCCAACCTACATCCAAGCAGTGGCTAGAAACTCTGGCCTGTCCAGTGATGTCCACACCATCTCTGACAGGTTCCAGACCATGGCTGCGGTCACTCTGTCCATCCATCTCTTGGGGGGGGGTGTCTTTCTCTCTCTGTCTCTGGCCCTCCCGCTTCCCCAGCAGGACGTCCATCTCCAAGGACTGGCCCCAGATGAGCACATGTCCACAGTCTATGAGACCAGGTCTCCCCACACTTCCACCAAGAGGACTCTTTCTCTGACCACTTTGCCCCCTAAACCTGTCTGATTATGTATCCATGTCCATGAAAGCAAGAAAACATTATATCCACCACCACCACCACCAAAAAAATAGCAATTATGCTGTTGCTACAATTATCACAATCTAGATTCATAAAGTCAAATTTTGTTACAGTCTATGACGCTTTAACAAGCATCTCTTTCCAACTGCATGAAATTAATTCAGGTTTTATTGGGGGCATTTGGAAAGTAAAGAGAGTAGGTCAGGCTTAACTATTTTAAAAACCAAAACCAATTAAACAGGAAAAAAAAAAAGGAGGTGGTGCAGTGAATCAGACAATTAGCCAGATTTATGAAATTATTTAAGAACAGCCTTTAAAAGCAAAAACAGCATGTTAAAAAAAAACAGGAAAGAAAACAGATAACACTGACCCATTTTTTTAACTAATTAAGAAAAAAAGAAAATGAATGCCGCCTCCCCTCTCGTCTTTTTTTTTTTTTACTTGTAAAAACAAGCAATTGACAGAATACTAAAATGCTTCCAGACTAAGACCTTTCCCCAGGTGAAAGCTGTGACCCCACAGCTGCTTTTTTAAAAAATATTTTGCAAAAAAGCCGTTCAAGTCCTTTTCACTTTCTAAAAGCAAGATTGTGTCATCTGCATAACACTGGTTATTGATGAATTGTGTTTTAATCCTGAGGCCACATTCTTCTTCAAGTAGTCTAGCTTCTTCCATAATTTCTCAGAATACTGATTTAAATAGGTAGGTAGAAAAAAACTACAATCTTAACAAACATTTTTTTAAAAAAATAATAAATCATACAGTGTTTCCTGGTTCTGCGTGGACAACAGCATCTTAGTCTAGATATAAGTTTCACTTAAACGTTATTAAGTGGGTTTTAAAAAAATTTTATTTTATTAATTTTAATGAACCTTTACAGAGATTTTTGGATTTCCATTCCTTGTTGCACTTTTCTCCCTGCCTAACCCATAATTAAGTGTTCTAAGATTATTATTATCTTTAATGTTATCCATAGTATAAGACCCACATTGTCAAATACCTTTAATAAAATTAAATACTTTTAAAAAAAGCAAGATTTGAAGAAATCTTAAACAAAGAAACCCAGAAAACAATGTGTACCTGGAAAAAAAAAAGTTTTCTTCAAGTTGAGAAGCTTGTATTAAAAAACTTTAGATTCCAAAATGTGTATGAACCCCCATTTTATGACTCTAGGTATTTGGGGGGACCTCTGCTTTGCAAATGACTTTATCAGTTTCTCTGCAAATGTGATTTTAAAGGTGACACTGTTTAAATCTAGACGTATTTTGATGACACTGCCTCCTATTGTATATTTCTTGACTTTTACCTAAAGCTCTGGACTCAGTTTCTATCTAAGAGAATAGAAAGAAATCACTTAACATATTAAATCAGAATAAAGCAGTGGCACAGACATGCCTGAGAATTAGGTGGAAAGAGGCTTGAATAAGTCAATGTTGGGATATTTTGGGGGCAGAAATGTGGAATTATCCTACCTGATGCTCAAATGAAGGGGAGTAAAGCCCATTTGCAAACTCAAAACTCAAATCTAATGCCACTACCATTCCATGCTGTTTCCAAAGAAGTAAATCTTATGTTTTCTTCTTAATTTGTGTGATTTCAGTAAATTAGAAATCACAGTGGATTTTCATTCAATCCCTCATAGACATGTAAAAAACCCTTTATACACACACACACACAC
>NW_006400240.1:475120-478051 GCF_000299155.1 Elephantulus edwardii | reverse complement strand
TCATCACAATCTTTATCATGAAAACAGCACAAACACAAGGACTGATGAGGGGAGATAGGCCTGGAGGAGAAACGATGGACAGAGAAGCGATGGGATGGGAAATCTTTAGTGGAACGCTCTGGTGAGAGAGTAGGTTTTGCAAACTCAAACTGTGCTCTCTGCTTGAGGCTTTGACAAGCAGTGGCACCTAGACCAGGTGGGAGAAAGCCAGTGGGATTCATCCTTTTCCCAGCTCTACAGACAGATGTCAGAGAGGCAGGTGTGGGCAAGACAGGGCTGCCATCCAGAGGCCCCAGGGAAGGGTCCTTCTTCAGGTGGTCCAGCTCTGGTGCTGGTCTCCTTTGTGATAAGGACCCCATTCAGGGGACCAGGACCCTCTGTCTTTCAGGGTGACCTCACAGTCCCCGCTGACCTCTGCACAGACACACTTCTGAGAGGCAGGCGTGGGCAGGGCCCCCTCCAGAGAGAGGCCCCAGGGAAGGGTCCTTCCTCAGCTCACCCAGCTTCTGGGGGCCCCAGGGGGAGTCCTGGGCTCCTGGCTTCCTTTGTCCCATCTCTGCCTCCATCTCCACACACAACTGTCTCCACTCTGTTTCTCTTTCTTTAGAAAAAGCATCCCTCTTGTAAGAGCAATTCCCAGTCTCCTTCATGAAGCTTTCAATTCACCTTTAGCTTAACGAGATCTGCAGAGACTGGCTTTGCAGGCAAATGCAGGCCGCAGGGACAGTGTAAACTGAATTGATAGTTTTGCATTCAAGTAACACTCTTTAACTACCAGCCACACACAAGCCTCTGTCCACTCTGTTTTCCTGCTGGAGAAAAAAAAAAAAAAACCCATAAAACAAAACCCTGTTGTTTATTTACCAAGAGATATTCCCCTCCCCCCCAAATTAGACCTTTTTTTCTCTCTCCAATCTGACACCCTGTCACCCATTTCTGTGCAGACAATTTGTGACATGGTGACACGCGTCAAGTCGTGCTGACTTCTTTCCAAAGTCTTCCACTGTTTTCTTGTTGCAAAACCACAGCCCCTCCCGCTCCCCAGCTGACCCTTCAAACTTGAAGACAATTTCAACTCATTTAGGTCATTGGAAGATTTTTTTTTAAATCATTTTGCTGATGGTCTAGCATGTAGGAAAATGATACCCCAGGTGGTGATCACCTTTGAAATAGGCTTTGCTTGGGTTCCTCTGTGGCTGGAGGGAGGGAGCGTGGAGGACAGCTGTCCACACCTGACCAGGGTTGCAATCCTGTGAGGGCTTGCTGGTCATCAGCCTGGTTGGAAAGAGAGCAGAGAGAAGTGGATGTGTAAATGTCCCAATTTACCCCAAGGGGGTCCTTCCTGCCTGTGCCGTCCACACATCTCTCTCTCTCTCTCTTCCTCCTCTTTCTTCTCTCTTTCTCTCTCTCCCTGTCTCTCTCGCTCTCCTCTCTCTCTGTCTCTCTCTCCTCTCTCTCTCTCTGTCTTCTCTCTCTCCTCTCTCTCTCTCTTCTCTCTCCTGTCTCTTCTCTCTCTGTCTCTCTCTTTTCTCTCTCTCGCCTTCTCTCTTTCTCTCCCCTCTCTCTGTCTCTCTCCCCCTTCTCTCTCTTCTCTCTCTCCTCTCTTGCTCTCCTCTCTCGCTCTCTCTTCTCTCTCTCTCTCGTTTCTCTTCTCTCTCCTCTCTCTCTCTTCTCTGTCTCTCTGTCTGCCTGTCTCTCTCTCTCACAAACACACACACAATCATTGTTATTGTCCCAATCTGAAATAATTGCTTATAATCATCTACCTTTTGAGTCCAAGAGTACTAAGTATGTTTTTAAAGAATCAGTTACTAAAATAGAAAACGTAGAATGTGTGTGTCTGTGTGATTGTGATTGTGTGTGTGTGTAACTGTGAATTTCTCTTCATCCTCTGGGTGTTCAATGAGCGTGTCTGTGTCTGTCTGTGTGTGTCTGTGTGTGTGTGTCTGTGTGATTGTGATTGTGTGTGTGTGTAACTGTGAATTTCTCTTCATCCTCTGGGTGTTCAATGAGCACTCTGTCTGCACCTTCTCCCAGACATATTTGTTGTTGTTTTTTATTTTCTCCATCTTTTATGCTGTTATCTATTTATTAATATTTTTTTAAAATTTATTTTCAGGGAGCTCTGGTGGCCTAGTGGCAAGAAGCTACATTGCAATCCCAGAGGTAGGCAGTTCGAATCCACCAGAAGCTCTGCTAGAGAAGGAGGGGCAATCTCCTCCTGTACCTGTCAGATCTGATTTGACGGTACACACACACACACACACACACACACACACACACACACGTTAAAAAATAAAATTTAGGTTGAAAATGGGAAGCAATACTATTCACCTGACCAGGTTTCTCTTAAAGCCATTTCTATGACGATGATGATGGGACTCAATTATATTTTTTATTTCAGTCACTCCTAATAAATAAAGAATTTGAAGAAATAAAAGTATCTGAAATGTTAAAAAAAAATTTAAAAAAATTTCTATTTTCATGACCGTTCGCAGAGACTTTGGATTTCCATCTGTTCATTGTTACACACTTTCCTCCCTGCCCACCCTTCCCTCCCCCCGCAGTTTGCTTTTCTCTTTGAAAAGTAAAAAAAAAAAAAATATACAACCCCAGTCCACTCCACTAAACAGCCTTCGTTTTAAAAAGTAAAAGAAAAATTATTTCATTGTTATACAATCCCTCCCCACAAGTCCACTCCACTATGCAACCTTCACTCTGGATTCCTGTCATGACAGTAATACCTAATCACATATCCTTTTTAACTAGTTTTCTCCCTCATCTGTTTCAATGCAATAAACATTATTAAACCCATCTTTCTCAGTCTCCCCTCAACCCCGAGGTCAGTCCTGTTTTACAACAGTGGCACCATGCAGTATTTGTCCTTTTGTGACTGAGATACTTCACTCAGCATAATGTCCTCCAGGGTCA
>NW_006400240.1:472212-474700 GCF_000299155.1 Elephantulus edwardii | reverse complement strand
TTTAAAAAGAAATACTAGTCAAAAATATACATGATAGAGGTTATTTAGACAGAGATGTAGATCTTGATAGCTATACAGGCCTAGATATAACTATAGATGTTGAAATGGGCACATATTTTGGGAAATATATGTGGTTCTCCTTTTGGCTCTGACACAGACACAGGGAGGTGGCTATTATAGCAACCGGGGGGGGGTGTTTCCCCCAACTCTCCCTTTGTCTAGCATTTTAAGTGAGCTTTTTGCGTTGAAAGATCAGATCCTTAACCCAGAGAGCTTGGTGCTAATTGTCAGTAGATATAATGTTGCAAGTGCAGACTTAACATTTCCACACTCTGCTCTTAGAGGCCCCCAGAGGGCTCTTGTTGGGGGTATGGAAACACCAGGAGTGTGTAAAATGCATCCATCTTCTCTTAAGGCCTAGAACCAACACCCCGTAACCCATACCTTCATCCTTAACACGCTCTTAAAACAACCAGTAAAAAACAACTCTGAGATATCATCTCACCCCAGTCAGACTAGCAAAATGTAACAGAACAGCAAGCAACAAAGGCTGGCGAGGTTGTGGAGACACTGGAACCCTTAAATCACTGTTGGTGGAAGTGTAAAATGGTGCAACCCCCGTGGAAGGAGGTGTGGCGCTTTCTCAAAAAGTTGCAAATAGAGATACCATTTGACCCAGCAATTTCAATACTAGGAATTTACCCCAAAGAGATCATAACTGCCACCCAAGCAGATATATGCACACCCATGTTTATCACGGCTTTGTTCACAATAGCAAAGAGCTGGAAACAACCCAAGTGCCCATCAACAAACAAATGGATAGAGAAGTTCTGGTGTATTCACACAATGGAATACTACACTGCTGAAAAACTAGGAATTCATGCAATATTATTAAAAATGGTTGACCCTGGAGGACATTATGCTGAGTGAAGTATCTCAGTCACAAAAGGACCAATATTGCATGGTGCCACTGTTGTAAAACAGGACTGACCTTGGGGTTGGGGAGAGACTGAGAAAGATGGGTTCAATAATGTATACTGCATTGAAACAGATAAGGGAGAAAACTGTTCAAATATGATATGTGATTAGGCATTTTTGTCATGACGGGAATCCAGAGTGAAGGCTACATAGTGGAGTGGACTTGGGGGAAGGGTTTGTAAAACAATGAAAGAATTTTTTACTTTTCCAAGAAGGGAGTGTACTGGGGGACAGGGGGAAAGGGGAGAAAAGTGCAACAGTGAATGAATAGAAATTAAAAAAAATTTTAAAAACCAGGTTAAGTAAATAAAAGACTGAAATTCAAAATAAATTAAAAAAAGAAAGAAAAAGAAAAAAAATCAGCAAATTCAAGATGCCCAGGGAGTCCTGGCTGGAGTAACCAGAGGGTCCAGGTGATGTTAGAAAGGTCAGTGGTCTTCTCAACTGTTTCATGTGAATCTGAATGTTGGGCCCTGATTCAGAGTGACAAGAAGAATGGATGGCTTTGAGGTGTGATGTTGGAAAAGAAGAGTATCCCATGCACTGAAAAGAAAATAAGCTAGTCTGTCATGGACAGGACAGGACAGGAGTCAGAGCTGCTGTCCACAGGGTCACTATGATTTGAAATCAATTTGATAAGACCCCATCACAACACATTCTTAAGAGACAACATCCTTTTATTTTCTGCCCCAAAATTATTTCAGGGGTAACTCCCCAAAACCCAAATCAATGGACCACAGACGACCAAGTCCCATTCCTGGACATCACCTTCCTTTTATTCCTCTCAATGAACACAAAGGCAGCAACATTATACAGAAACATTTTCTCTTGTGGCTTAAAAAGATAATAATAATCCTGAGTTATTAATTAGCTTCTGCACTTAGAGCTCACTCCAAAGAGCTAATATACATCCACTTTGCCATCAAGTAACAAATAAAAAAGGATGCATATTTGGTGGGGTGAGAGGAGGGGGTGTCAGTGTCAATAATTAAAGACTCATGCAAATTAAGTGCAGCCGGCTGGTCTGTTAAATCCAAGAAATACATGGTTAACACCATCAGCATCTTTCATCATCCTGGGACTGGTGGTTAAGTGGTCCCCCACCAACCACAGCATCAGGGAACGTTGCCCCTGTTTCAAAGCATCTCTCATCATGTCTGGGGGAGGAGGCAGGCACCCACAACCTGATGGGATTTCTCAGTGTTATGATAATGGGCCGTTCTCAAAGTGACTGTAATAATATAATCAGAGGTGAAAAGGACGTGGTATTAATTCCTTCAGCTCTGGGGGTGAGGGGCTGGGCGGGGAGAGGGCATTTCTGAAGAACCCCCCACTGAAGGAGGATTTCTTTGCACTGCATTTGTTTCTTGTCTCTGTACCTTGTTTGTTGTGTTTTTTTTTTTTTTTTCTGAATCTACTGGAGTCTAATTTTTACCATTGGCTCTTTTTGTTTGTTTTGTATTAAACAGCTCTGCCAGTTTTATTTTTAAAAATTTTGTCTTTCTTATTT
>NW_006400240.1:468626-470177 GCF_000299155.1 Elephantulus edwardii | reverse complement strand
TTTTGTCTGGATCCACAATGCACACCTTTGGTACAAGCAGGTGGTAAATCAGGAGGCATCAATGCACTGGGGGGAGTCTGCTGTCAGGTACTTTTCCAAATTACTCAGGAGCAGTGTTGTCACTTTGAGGATTAAGGTGTGTCTGATTCCAGCCGTGGTCTTTCTCATCACTTGCTATGCATCTGAGTGCTGGACAAGGAATAAGGATGATTGAAGAATGGACACCTCTGAGCAGTGTGGTGTTGGAGAAAAACACTGACCATCCCACGGGCAGCCAAGAGAACACACAAGTGTGTCCTGGAGGACATGCACTCTGGGTTCTCCTTGGAGGCCAGGATGAGAGGACTTGGTCTCACATCCTTTGTGGCATGGGGTTAGCAAGGAACAGTCCTTGGAGAAGGGGGTCAGAGACAGAGAGAAAGACCGTCCACGAGGTGATGGACACAGTTATTGCAGCCATGACCTGGAGAGTGTCAGAGAGTGTGAGGACGGTGCTGGACAGGTCAGGGCTCAGATGTGTGGTTCCCAGGATCGCTGTGATCCCTAGACACCCCCCATAACCTTGACAGATGGTGTCCTTTGAACGCTGAAACCCCTCCAATATTTTCACCAGGTTGGAGCTACACCTCACTCCTGCAGATTTACTTCATAAGAAGGGCTTTCTCCAAGGAGCATCTGTGGGACCAGGGAGCAGCTCCCCCCCCAAATCTCTCCCCTTGTCTGGGTACGTTCACCAAGGCGCGCACACTCCCTGAGCGTCACCTGGCATCCCTCCCATCATGCGCACATGCACCCAGAGTTTCACCTGGCATCCCACCTTCATCCGGGAGGTGAGAGGCTCAGGATAGGTGGGGAACAGGCCCGAGGAGGGGACACCAGAAGCCTGGCGCTTTTATGCGGCTGTTTTGCGCGCGCGCGCACACAGAAGGGTAAATGATCAATTTAGGTCTTTTATCCACGAGCACGCCAATCAAGTGGCCCGCTCAGGCCCTCTCCCCGTCTCATTACGAGAATTTATTCCTACGCTTTGCGCTCCCCAGAGCCCCCGGCTCTAATTGACACTTCCATGGGCTGTAATTCTGTCTGCTGAGCCATAAAAAAAATTTTTTTTTTTAAAAAGAAAAGCAGCGAAGCCCAGACCCTCAATTTCCTCCCCGCCGGCGTCTTGAGGGCTGCGGGCCTGAGTGTTGAAATAAAACGAAACAGGTTGCGCCCCTGCTCGCTGCCCACCCCCATCCATCCACCCAGCCACCCACCCATCCGTCCACACCCGCTGCCTGGTCTCAGGCTCCGGGAGGAATTTTTAATATCAGGGCGCGCGCGCTCCGCGGGAGGTCTGAGGGCAGGAGATTGGGGGGGACCCCTGCTGACTGCTAAGAGGGCACCCCCTTTAAGGTGTCATACTACCTTCTGGTTATAAGCACTCCTGGGGAAACACCATACCAGGAGATGCATGCGCACTGCTTGTCTGGGGTCTACTCATTTCAATACCAAGAAAACAAAGATTTTCACCACTGGGTCAATTGGCAGCATCAGGATGGATGGTGAAGA
>NW_006400240.1:466587-467711 GCF_000299155.1 Elephantulus edwardii | reverse complement strand
CCCCCCGGTGCCAGCAGGGATCTTGTTAGTATAAAACAAGAAGAAGGAGAAAGTCCAAACAAAACCCCGTGTTCCAGGGTGTCCCCTGGGTGGCCAGATCTCTATGACTTGGCCTCATAGTCTTTGAGCGTGTGGTCGAGAGGGACAAGTCCTTGGAAAATGACCTGCTACTGGGGAAGATGAAAGGTCAGAGGAAGAGATGGATTGACCCCATGACCATCACAGTGGACACTTCTGTGTCAGAGATGGTGAGATCTTTGCAGGACCACACTGGACCCAGATTTGTGGTTCATGGGGTCACAATGAGGAGTGTGGTCAGCTGCACAGCACCTCACACCAGCTGCCTTGGAAATGACCCCCATGTACATCCGTGCTTCAGGATGCAGGAGAACCACTCTGTGGCATTTCTCCATCTGTCCATCTTTTCTTTATTTTAAAACTTATTTTTTCCTTTTTTAATTATTATTAATGTTAATAAACATTTACAGAGGTTTTGAATTTCCATTCATTCATTGCCACACTTTTCTCCCTGCCCACCCCTCCCCACCAGTTTGCTCCCCTCTCTGAAAAGAAAAAGAAAAAAAAAATTCCTTCATTGGTATACAATTCCCCCATCCCTTCCTCCCCACCCTCCACCCCAGTACACTTCTCATGCAACTTTAATTCTGGATTCCTGCGCTAGTCATAATACTCAATCATAAACTGGATAAATTATGTATACTGTATTGAAATAGATGAGGGAAAGAACAGATAAGAGGCGTCTGTCTATTTTGAAGGACATGCCTTCCATGTGGTACTTGGACATAAGGATAGTAAGACCCGGGTGCCTCTCATTGAATTTATATTTCTCCGAATGTAGAAACTTCTTGATAAAACTCCAGTGCCTGTTCCAACATACAGAGACCTGATCAGGCAAAATCTCATTGGTTTCACCCTTTGTTGGAAATCTCAGAGAGGTGAGACTGCGGAGAGAAGGTTGGAGGTTCAAATGCAACCAGAGATGCGGGGAGAAAAGTGCAACAATGAATGACTGAAATCCAAAATCGAAAGAAAGAAAGAGAGAGAGAGAGAAGGAAGGAAGGAAGGAAGGAAGGAAGGAAGGAAGGAAGGAAGGAAGGAAGGAA
>NW_006400240.1:465131-465897 GCF_000299155.1 Elephantulus edwardii | reverse complement strand
GGAAAGGAAAGGAAAGGAAAGGAAAGGAAAGGAAAGGAAAGAAAGGAAGGAAGGAAGGAAGGAAAAAAGAAAGAAATCCAAAATCTCTGTAGATGTTCATTGAAATGAATAATAAAAAAAATAATCCTGCATGTTTGGTAGTGAAAAGTTAGTTATTGAAAACCTTTGAGGACGGAACTGTGGCCTAATGTATGCAAAAAACAGACACAAATGGCACAAGCGCTTAAAGCATGTCTCCACCATCAGCCGTGAAGACACCACAGACCTGCACGCTCAATGCATTTTCACATGTCAACATACACGCTCAAAGCATGCAGATTTTCAAACACTCTCCCGTTTGCTGCCACACACGCACGTGACATGCCTGCAAACTTGCACAGAAACATACAGACACAGGTGTGCACACCTGCATGTGGACGAAACACGCAGGCCCACACCCACCATGAGTGTGCACGCATGCAGACACACGAAGTGTTACACAGATTAAACACTCAATCACATACACAGATACACACACAGGTGTGCAAGGATCCCCTGGACCTGCACACCTGCACCGGGCCTGTCCTCACAGAGAGGCAGGCACAATGGCTTTTTCTGTGTCTCTATCTCTCCAAAGGATGTGAAGCTCAGGGGTGCGGATCCCATCACACACACACACGACGTCGGTGAAATGCCGAATTTCCATAAAAGAGAAAAATAAAAATTTTTAACAGATTTATTTTTTAAAATTGTAAAAAAATTAAAATCACATAAAGATTGATATTTT
>NW_006400240.1:461292-464331 GCF_000299155.1 Elephantulus edwardii | reverse complement strand
ACAACATGTCCAAAGTATGTCAGATGAAGCCTCAGAATCCTTGCCTCCAAGGAGCCACCCGGTTTAACCCTCTCCAGGATGAACCTGTTTGTTCTCCTAGCAGTCCATGGTACTCTCAATACTCTTCTCTAGCACCACAGCTCAAAGGCATCAATTCTCCTTTTATTCTCCCTGGTCATTGTCCAACTCTCTGATGCATAACAAGTGATAGCAAAGACCATGTCCTGTATCAGACACACCTTAGTCTCCAGAGTGACACCATTGCTCTTCAGTACTTTGGAGAGGTCCCTAACGGCAGACTTTCCCATGGCAATAAGTCTTTTCATTTCCTGGCTGCTGGTGCCAAGAGTGTTGACCATGGAGCCAAGCAAATTAAAGCTGAGAATAATCTCAACCTCTTTACCATCCATCCTGATACTGCCAATTGGTGCAGTGGTGAGAATCTTTGTTTTCTTTTTTATTTAATTGTTTTATTGTTATTTTTGTGTGTGTGTGCGTGTGTGTACCTTCAAAACAGATCTGAGTGGTACAGGGAGGAGATCGTCCCTCGTTCTCCAGCAGAGCATCTAGTGGATTTGAACTGCTCACCTCTGGGATTATAATATAGGTTCTTGCCACGTGGCCACCAGAGCTCGCCGAGAATCTTTGTTTTCTTGAGGTTGAGCTTCAGTCCATAGTGAAGGCACTTTTATAATCTCACAATGCTCGTACGGACACGTGATGGAGGACACATGGTCCTGTGCAGACATGGACACGACGTATGTACACAGGCGCACACACACACACACACACACACACACACACACACACTTCCCCCTTCGTCTCCCTTTCATTAAAAGTCAGACCCCCACGGCCGGGACACAACCATGACAAATTGTACAAATATGTGCAAATTGCCCAGATGCCGTCATGCACAACCTCAGCTACCCTTCACCCCTCTCTGCGGGGTGGGCCCAGCGGAAGGTCAGGTTTTGCTGGGAAAGAAATGCAGGCAATTACGTCCAATTTGCTTAAACATACCACAGAAGAAAGCCAAGCCATTGATTCCCTTCGCATTAATGAGCTTTCTTTCCAGGGGTCTGGGGGGTGGGGAAGGCCTTATATCTTGGGTAGAGACATGTGGGGTGTAGGGGGTGGGTGTAGCTTCCAGAAAGCTCACATTCAGACAGGGCTTCAGTTTTGGGGTGCAGACCAAGCCTTAGAATTTCACAGTGAACTGAAGTTCTGTTTGAGGCATGACAGCCGTGGACTGGGGGGTGAGGTGGGTGTAATTTTGTTCTTCCACTCACCACCCCTTCCGTCTCCTGCTGTCCACATTGGAGGCTGGCCTGCTGCTGGGATGCTGGACACTAGGCCGTTGGGATTTCAAATCCCAGC
Organism: Elephantulus edwardii; assembly: GCF_000299155.1. Classification (NCBI taxonomy): domain Eukaryota; kingdom Metazoa; phylum Chordata; class Mammalia; order Macroscelidea; family Macroscelididae; genus Elephantulus; species Elephantulus edwardii. Next base: position 462,954 of record NW_006400240.1, on the reverse strand, counting down.
AGGATCACCCAGGAGAGACAGGGGGAAAAAACCAAACCTAAACACACCAGATTGACACTAGAAATAGGCTGTGAACATGTGGACAGAGCTGGGGGCTTCTCCAGATGTCCTGAGTGGATGTGAGTCCTTCCTCAGGGCCCCACGTGGTCCTGGACTCATGGCCACCTCTCTCTCATCTCTGCTCCCACCTTCACACGACTGTCTCTCCTCTGGGTCTCATCTCCTCTGCTATAGGGACGCCACTCAGGGAGGACCAGGACCCTCTGTCCTCCAGGGTGACCTCCTCTGTCCTCTGTCCTCCAGGGTGACCTCACGGTCCCTGCTGACCTCTGCACAGACACAAGTCTGAGAGGAAGGTGTGGGCAGGGCTGGGCCCTCTTCAGAGGCCCCAGAGGAGGGTCCTTCCTCAGCTTGCCCAGCTTCTGGGGGCTCTCTTTAACATTTATTCGTTGCTTTTCTATGTACTATGCGTGTAACAGTGCTATCTAGCTATCTCTCTGTCTATCCACCCATCTAATTGGTTGATCGATCTATGTATCTATCGATCTATCGATCTATCTATCTCTATCTATCATATATGTGTGTATATATATGTATATGTATGTATATATATTTATATATACACATACACATACCTAACCATCCATCCATCCATCCTTCAACATTTATCTATGTATCTATGTATCTATGTATCTATGTATCTATGTATCTATCTATCTATCTATCTATCTATCTATCTATCTATCATATGTGTATCTAAACACTATCTATCTATATATCTATCTGTCATATATATATCTAACCATCCATCCATCCATCCTCCAACATCTATCTACGTATCTATCAATTATCTATCTATATCTATCTATCTATCTATCTATCTATCTATCTATCTATCTATCTATCTATCATCTTTATCCTATCTATCTATGTATCTATCTATCCATCCACCTTTTTGCCACTAGACCATAGTACAGTATTCTCTCACCTCATATATAAATATCTTATACCCTCCAACGGGTTTTCAGAGGCAGTTAATCACACTGTAGAAGATTGTCCATCGTTCTCCCACTACAAAAATATATAATGTTCTATTTTATAGAAAGAAATGTTTTCTAGAATTACAATATTAAGTATTTATTATTGTAGATAGAGAGATACCATACTTTGATATTATGTGTTCTAAGTATAATAAGTAATAGAATATATTCTTCTAAGTGCCCAGTGGACAGAAAGTGATGCTACCAAGCCAAAGATGGGTGGTTTTAATCTTCGACCCTCAGGCCTGGTTTTAGTTGGTTTTGGTCAAACATTGTTCTAAGAGGTCTAGCACTTGTCTGTGTATTTTCTTTACGGAGGTCACTCGTGGTTGCTGTGATACTGAACACTGTGACACTGATGTGTCAAATGCGAGAATGGTCACCCATGGTGGACAGTGTTTGGTGGAGCTTCCAGATTAAAATGACCTTGGAAGCAGGACTGACATCCACTTCTTAAATAGCTTGCCTTCGGAAACTCTATGAACTTGAAGAAACAAAGAAAATTATACAAGTGTTCAGGTCTTTCGTTCATAGGGTCACTATGAGTCATCTATGACTTGATGGCACTTAACAACAGCAACAACATTATAATATATATTTTATAATGTATATTGTATAACAT
>NW_006400240.1:446671-459871 GCF_000299155.1 Elephantulus edwardii | reverse complement strand
TATATATAAGTAGGAGATATATTTTTGTAAAGGTTGTAGCTTGCCTCTGGAAACCCTAGGAACCTGGAGAAAGGATGAAAGTCACTCAAGCATTGAGAACATAGGGTCGCTATGAGTCACCTACGACTCGACGGCACTTAACAACAACAACAACAACAACAACACACAGCGTATTAATATTATACATATCAATGTATATATAAAAGAAATGATGATAAAAAATAAAAATAAAAAATTACTATAGTCTAATACTATTTTCATTCTTGCATTCTTATTTGTATCTTTTTTCTTACATATCTGTGTCTTTTATAGAATATGTATGTAAATATATTATAGAAAAATAAATATGTTTTTAAGAAATATAAATATGTTTTATAGCAGTAAACACTATTTTTTTTCCTGAAATAGCAAACTTTTTCCTGGTCAAATGTAGGAATGCAGACCCTATGTAAATATATCAGTATTTTGCCAGTGCTATGAGTTGGTTCTGGCTTGAGAGACCACAGAAATAATAATATTTCAAAACACATACAGCACAGGGCACGAAGTCTCTTATGTGGTCATAGCTTTCCTTTTCTGAATTGTGATTCTCGGTCCGGTCCGTGGGGGACTCACGGGGGTGGGGAGGAAGCCTAATCGTCTAATCTCCTGTTTCAATTTGGAATCGATTATCCCAACACTATCCAATTAGCAAAGGCAATTGAAACCCTTTGAAGACTCCTGAGCTGCCTATGTTTCCTTAATCTTAGATGTAAACCCTCATGAAAGATCAGTCAACCCTTTGTGACCTGGGCTGAGGGGCTTTTCAGAGAGAGACGAGGGGGGTGGACAACTTTGTCTGTGAGGACAGGTGTCTACCCAGCTCACTTCAAACGCAGGGGGATGTCTCGGACTCCCAGCCTGTCCCCGCCTCCCTCCAGAAGGGTCACCTTGCAAATGGCCTTGTGTGTGTTTCGTTGTTTGCACAAGAAATTGAGAACAGGTTTTGGGCGTTAGATCAGGACGTCCAAGTTTATTTTTGAACAGTGGTCTGTTTAAAAGAGAGAGAGAAGAGGTCACCAAAAGGATTTAAGTGGCTCCTACCAGGAGCCAAAGTGGATGCCTGGGGTCCCCGTTTTGGTCCAGATGACTGAAAATCTTCACTCATCTTGGTTCATGGAGGAGATGATCGTGGTTCAGGGCCATGGAGTCAGAACCAAATCCTATCCACCCCTCCAGTGGGTTTTCGGAGGCTCCAAACCACTTGAAAGGACACTGTCCATCTTTCTTCCCTGGACCCTGTGGTGGATTCAGGCCTACAACTCACTGTGGGTTCTCTCAGGGATAAGATGGTGGCCTTGTGCTAAGAAGTTGTGCAGCCAAACCAAAGTCAGCTGGTTCAAATCCCCCAGCAGCTGCCTAGGAGAAAGATGGGCATTGTCCTCCCGTGCAATGGACAGCCTCTGAAAACCCGCTGGACGGCCAGCTGTGGGCTGGTTAGGACCTCACACGAGAGAGTGAGTGAATATAGTTATCTATATATGTGTATCAATATCTCAATCTGTGTCTTTGTATATATCTGAGTATCAAACTCTATCTCTCTATCATCTATCTATCTATCTATCTATCTATCTATCTATCTATCTATCTATCATCTCATCCATCCATTAATCTATCTGGTCATCTACCCATCCATCCACCGATTTGTCTGTCTCTTCATCTATCAATTATCTATCTATCTTTTAATCCATCCATCATCCATCCATTAATCTGTCTATCTGGTCATCCACCCATCCATTCACCAATCTATCTCTTCATCTATGCATTATCTATCTATCTATCTATCTATCTATCTATCTATCTATCTATCTTCCTTTCCATGCATCTATCCATTGATCGATCCGTTTATTAAATCATCCATCATCTATCTATCTATCTATCTATCTATCTATCTTCCTATCCATCCATCATCCTTCCTTCCTTCCTTCCTTCCTTCCTTCCTTCCTTCCATTCATCAATCTACCTATCTGGCCATCCACTGACTCTATCTATTATCTATCTATCTATCTATCTATCTATCTATCTATCTATCTATCCGTCCATCCGTCCATCCACCCATCCATCCATCCATCAGTCCATTCTTCTATACATCTATCCAACCAACCCTCTTCTATCTATCATCTATCTATCTATCTATCATCTATCTATCTATCTATCTATCTATCTATCTATCATCTATCTATCTATCTATCTATCTATCTATCTATCATCTATCTATCTATCTATCTATCTATCTATCTATCTATCTATCCATCCATACATCCGGCCATCCACCCACTTATCTATCATCTATCTATCTATCTATCTATCTATCTATCCATTCTTCTATCCATCCAAGCAACCAACCATCTTCTATCTATCTATCTATCTATCTATCTATCTATCTATCTATCATCCATATTAATTTTCATTAGGGAGCACTGGTGGCCTAGTATATAGCAGTTGAGCTTTTAACCCAAAGGCCCACGGTTCGAATCCACACCAGCTGCACCAAGAGAAAGACGGAAAGTCTCCTCTCATGAGATTTACAGCCTCTGTCAACTCTGTGGATGGAGACCAAGGGGTCAGTTCCACCTCCATGGTGAACAACCACAGACCTCAATTACCAGAACTCCTTATTGGATCAACAGGCCTGACCTTCTGGAAAGATCTTTGAGAGTTATTTCATATTTTCTCCTCTCTTCTCTATCCAAGACCTTCTACAGGGAACCTTCTGGAAGCAGCCCACAAGAGTCCCCCCAAACACACCTTAGCAAGGGCTGTGCATCCAATCGTACTAAACCATTCTGGTTCCTGTCTTTCCAGTGTTTGGAAAAGCTTTGTCCCTCACCTAGATCTGTGCCAGACGTTAGACCTTTCCATTGTCCCATCCATCAATCTATCTGTCTATTTGGCCATCTACTCACTCATCCTCCCATCTGTCTGTCCATCATCCATCCATCTACCCAACCACTTGTCTATCTATTGAATATTTTGTCACAGTCAAAAACCCACCTGGGAGGAGGCTGAGAGGAAGATTTGGACAGGTACCCCACCTCCCGCCCTGTTTTACGCACGAGGCTAAAAGTTCCCTCTTGGCCCCTCTCCCAAGTGTCTTGCGCGCTGGAGACGCCAGAACCAGCTGCGTAGACCCGCATCCTATGAAGCGTGTACGAAGCCGGTCCAGGCGTGGGGCTGGGAGAGGGAATTGGGGTCGACTAGCCCCCTTCTCCTCCCCCACCGTCTTGGATTGAACGGGGATATGTGCCAAACATTTTCCTTACCTCTGGCACCTGCCTCACCCCCCACTTCCCCACCTCCCTGGGGCCAACCCCTCGCTCCATCACTTCCACTTTGGAGGGTGAGTGGGAATTAGAGAAGGCAGCTTGCGCCTTCCTGTCCACCCACCCCCCATCCCACCTCCCCGGAGGCAGCAGCAGCTGTTAACTGGGGGGTGGGGGTGGACGTGGAGTGCAAGCGGCTGGGAAGCTTCCCACCACTCATATGGCGGCAATCAACTCCGGAAAAACTTTCCCAGATGTGCGCGCCCAGCCGGGGGCCCCCGGGGTTACCGCCGGGACACAGGCCACGCGGGGGTGACGTCTGTGCGCAATTAGGGGCGCGCGGCGGGGACCCCGAGGTACTGGGGTTGGGGGAAGAGCAAATTACTTGCTCTGAAATTCCTTCCACCCCTACAAAGTACCTGCTTCTCATTGCCCCTCCCTTCCCCTCCAGAGGACGTCTCCCCTCTCCAAGGAAAGAGGGTCTTCCTTCTCCCTCTGTGCGCTTTTGGAGACGATCCTTAGAGCCAAACCATGCGATGGATCCGCTACCCCAGACTCCCAAAATGCAAGAGGATCCCTAGCTGCTTATTTTAATTCATTTCCGTATTTGGAGGACAGTTTGCTGAGCGCCTGCATTGTTGCCATGTGACAATTCGCTTTGCAACATTGTTGCAACTTCTTTTAATGTAACACGGACCTTTTGGCTTCCTCCTTGGGCCTTCTTTTTCTCTCTCCTTCTTCATTCCCGCCTTCGAGACATTGCTTTGTGCCTCAAATACTTCCATTTGAGATCTTGTGGAACTGGATGTTCTGAGTAGCTCAGAGTGGATGGGTTTCCTTGAGCTCTGTGACAATGATTTTGGTTTCCACTTGTTGACGATGTTTTGGTAACAAACTATTGTTTCTAGTGGTTCAAATCCACCAGGTGGTCTGAAGGATGAAGATGGACAATCTCTTCCCTCTGGGGTTTGGCGGCTTCGGAAAACCCACTAAAGGGTCTACTAGGAGTGGATTTGGGCTCAATCATAATGAATTTCATAGGTGTGTGTTTGCCTGATGGTTTGTCAATAGAGATTGTCTTGGCTTGAGGTTTGTAGGGTGTTTTAGGAACATAAGTTGGGGGGGGTCCCAGTATATCAGCCCCACTGGGGGGAAAAACCCTCAAAACCTCCTTGTCATGAAGCCAGATTGGTCCCATTGGTGGACATTGCTCAATTTTTGCCCCAGACAGCAGCTGCTGGATTCGATCCCCCAGAGTTTATAGTTCCTTTGACTTCACAATCATACCACGCTGGGGAAACAGGCAATGGTTCAAGATTAAAAAATTTCACTTGCTGTCTTTTAAAAAGAATGTGATAGCTTTAAAGATTTGTTAAAAAGGATTTAGATTTTATTTAATGTGACTTAATGGTGTATTGGTTTTTCACCTGCTATTTCCTCTGTGTTTTGTTTCATCAGGAGATGAATCTGAATTACAAAGCCTGATCAATATCTATTGCGTATTGATTTCCTCCTCATTCGGTTTATTCATAGCCATTTATTCACTTTTTATTCCCCTCTCTTTTCATTTAGATCCTTGATAACCAGCCAGAATGAATGCTGTCTGCATGCAAATCTTTCCTTTGCATTTTAGGATGCTCACATGAAATCACAATAGTGCTTTTTTTTGACTGACTTATTTTACTCACAAGGTGGTTTGTGGCCATTTTGCTTTGTAAATGTGCAGACTGAAATAATCTGCTTCCTGCTTTCAGCCTTCTGTGTTTATCATAGGGAGCTCAGGGTGGGGCAGGTGGTATGGAGTTGCTCCGCCAACCCAGAGGCAGGTGGTTCGAATCTAACAACTGCCGTCTGGGAAAAAGATCGAGACTCTCCTCACCTGAGAATGACAGTCTCTGAAAACCCACTGGAGGGTCATCTATAAGTTGGTTCTAAGTTAATGGCAATGAGAAAAGAGAGAGAGAGAGAGAGAGAAACAGAGATGGAGAGAGACATATTGAGAGCGAGAGAAAAAGACACAGACAGATGGAGAGATAGAGAAAGACAGAGAGAGGTGGAGAGAGAGAGATGAACAGATAGAGAGAAAGATATATATATATATATATATATATATATATATATATATAGAGAGAGAGAGAGAGAGAGAGAGACAGAGACAGAGAGAGAGACAGAGAGAGAGAGAGAGATGGAGACAGAGAGACAGAGAGAGATAGAGAAAGACAGAGACAGATGGAGAGAGAGAGAAAGACAGAGAGAAAGAGAGATGAAGAGATAGAGAGAGAGAAAGATATGGAGAGAAAGACACATACACACACAGAGACAGAGAGACAGAGAGAGACGAAGAGAGAGAGAGGGGGGAGAGAGAGCGAGGAGAGGAGAGAGAGGGGAGAGAGAGGGAGCCAGATGGAAAAGAGATATGGAGAGAGAGAAAGGAGGGAGGGAGGGAGGGAGAGGATGGAGGGAGAGAGATGTAGAAAGAGAGACAGAGAGAGAGAGAAAGAGAGAGATAGATATGGGGAGATGGAGGAGAGAGAGAGAGAGAGAACAGTGTGAGAGAGGTAATGGTTATGATACTTTGTGTATTTCTGTCCCGTGGTCGTTTTCTGGATAACACCATCACATATACTCATTTCAAAATGTCTGTCATTTGAGGCTTGTCATCCTAAGAACTCTTCTTAAGATGTCTTGGACGGTTTTTGCTCAGTGCCGTTGAGAGTCATAACACCAATATAAAGCCCTAAACTGAAGTAGGCCCTGTACTGTACAACCGTCATTACTGTCAGCATCTTCACCAGGTCCCTGTGAGCATCGGTGTCCCCGTCACTCTCAGTGTCAGATCCACATCAGCATCACCGTCACCATCAGCATCCCTGTGAGGACTTGCATCTCTGTCTCCATCATCACCACAGCAGGGTCTCCATTAGCATAGATGTCAGCATCTGCATTCCTGGGAGAATCTGCATCTCCATCTCCCCCATCAGCATCCGCATCCCTGTGGGGACCTGCATCTCCATCTCCGTCATCATCACCACAGCAGGATCTCCATCAACATCAGTATCAGTATCAGCATCCTTGTGAGGAACTGCATCTCCATCTCCATTTCCCCCATCAGCATCAACATCAGCATCAGCATCCTTGTGAGAACCTGCATCTTTATCCCAATAGCATCATTGGAGCAGGATCTCCATTAGTATCAGCATCAGCAACAGCACCAGCATCCCCGTGAAGCTCTGCATCTCTATCTCCCTATCAACACCAGGACAGAGTCTCCATCAGCATCAGCATCAGCATCGCTGTGAGGACCTGCATCTCCATTTCCATCATCATCATCATCCGCATCCCTGTGGGGACCTGCATCTCCATCTCCATCATCACTATTTCCGCCTTTACCTCCATCACCACTATTAGCGTCAATCTCAGAGCAGTAATAATATTACCCTCAGTGTCAACACTAACACTTGTGTCTGCATCCACTTTCTCCATCGCTCTAAGAATCTCCTTGTTCAGAACCAGCTTTGATGTGGCATGGAGTATAGAAGCTACAATGACTCTGTGAACAGCAGACCTGAGCCCTGTCCTGTCCTGTTCCATCCTCACTCTCTCTGTCCCTCCAGACCACGGCGACGGTCACCATGTCCACCGATCTCATAGAGGGTCTTCCTCTCTGTCTCTCTGACCCTCCACCATCCCTAGCAGGATGTCCTTCTCCAAAGACTGGCCGCTCTTGACCACATTCTCAAAGGACGTGAGACCAAGTTCCCCAGCTTTGTCTCCAAGGAGTACCCTGGTTAATCTTCCTCCAAGAAAGACTTGTTTGTTCTTTTCTCTGTCTGTGGGATATTCCATCCTCTTCTTCAACACCACAGCTCAAAGGCACCCATTCCACTCCTGTCATCCTCAGTCCTTGTCCAGCTCTGAAATGCATTGCAAGTGGTTGAAAGACCATAGCTTGAATCAGGCACATCTTAGTCCTCAAAGGGATATCATTGCTCCTCCGTACCTTGGAGAGAACAGCGGACCTGGCCAATCACAAACAGAGTTAATACAAGCATCTGTATCCTATGGCAGCATCAGAACCACAGCAATCATGCTTTATGACCATCTCCATTCTTCCTATCATCCCATCAGCATCAGTACCACTTGCAGCATTGACAGAACCATCACCATCGGTGTGATGGCTACCCCCATCAGCACCACCAGTTTTGACTTGTCTCTAGAAATGAACATCCTTCGTCTGCTGGGATTACAAGGACTCAGGTGTCCAGGATTGGTGTTGGTGGTGATGGTGGGGAAATGGACTTTCTGTCCATCACTATCTTTTGCAAGAGAGGGCATCTCCAGAAACCTCCATCCGGGGACCACTGGAGGGTGTTCTGCAATTCAAAACCAGTGGGTTAACAAGACAGCAGCACCTGGTAGAGCTTGGAATCTGCTCTTTCACCAGCCAGAATGCATACAAATGTGGTCAGGCAAGGCCAGCCAGCCACTGGCCCAGATGGTAGCCAATTGGCATACCCTGCCCCTCGCCCCCGCCCCACCACCCAAGGAAAACATTTATTTTCCATATTTAAATCGTTATTAAACATGACACAGGCGGCAAACATGTCTTGGGAGAGAGACAAGGCAATCAGCTTCACAAAGTGCCCCAGATGGGAGCCATTAAGCTGTCGAAGGGAGAAAACGGGTTTGCACGAGTGGCCGACGCAGCCATGAGGAAAATCTTTGAGGTTAAAAAAGCCCTAATTGGCTCATGTCAGCAGGGAGAAGAGGAAACTAGACCACAGAGGCACTTTTTTCTTTTTCTTTTTTTAAGAAACCATGTCCTAACCTTCAGATTCACATCCGCCAGGGGCCCTGGGCTTCCGGAAGATTCTGGAAGGTTACAGAAGGCTCTGGAATGTCCCGGCTCCCTCTAGATAGCTGGCCTCATCACTGGCACTCTTTGGAGCTCTGCTGGAGGCTGGCTGGGGAGGATACTGTCATGTTGCCCGGTGAAATGGAAAACCACCCACCAGGAAGCTTTCTCGTGCTGTTTTCTTGAAAGAGAAAGGAGACGTGGAAGTATGTGGTAAGATGGGGGGGAGGGGAAAGAAAAAAAGAAAAGTGTTTTCCAGGGTTGTGAGGGGTTCAGGGAGATCAAGGGGGTGAGAGTTCGTTTCGTGGGACTGAGGATAATATTTTGAGTTGATGTGAAGTTATGATGGTGTTTCTCCTTCTAGTGTGTTGCTTGGCTGTCTGTGTTTCTAATCAAGTACTCTTGGTGTGTGTGTGTGTGTGTGTGGTTCTAATCATGTACTCTTGGGATGTGTCTGTATATGTGTATGTGTGTGACTTTTACCTTATTTTTATCTTTACTCTTACTTTTATCTTACTCTTGGGATGTGTGTGTGTGTGTGTGTGTGTGTGTGTGTGTGACTTTTTGGGGTGTCTTCCACAAAGCATGACCAAGTTCTGACACCGAGAGCGTGGCTGGTGACCCACAGATTTAGTAATCTCCAAATACAAGCCTGTTTTTGGGTTAAGGGGGCTTCGTTGACCAGGGGAGGTGACCTGGATACCTGATGGAACAAAGTTCAAAGCCAATCCATGGTCTTTTCTTCTTCATGTTATTCTGAGGAGAAGCAGAATAGAAGGGAAAAGGGGAGGAAGAAGAGAAGATGGAGGATGTGCAGGAGAACAGAGAGGAGGTGGAGGAGGAAGAGAAGAAGACTAGAAGACAAAGGAGAAGAATGAGGAGGAGGAAGATGAGCAGGAGGAAGAAGAGTAGGAGAGGGAGGATGTGGAGGAGGGTGAGGAGGAGAACAAAGAGGAGGAGAAGGAGAAAGGGGACAGTGAGGAGGAGGAGGAGAAAAAGAAGAAGGAAGAGGAGGAGAAGGAGGAGGAAGAGAGAGAGAAGGAGAAGGAGAAAAAAGGAGGAGGAGGAAGTGGAGGAAGAGGAGGGAGAAGAAGAGAGAAGGAGGAGGAGGAGAGAGAAGGAGGTGGTGGAGGAGGAAGAGGAGAGAGAGAGGGAGGAGGAGAAAGAAAAGCAGAAGGAGGAGGAAAAGGAGGAAGAGGAGGAGGAGCAGGAGAGAGAAGGAGGGGAGGAGGAGAAAGAGAAGGAGCAGGAGGAGAAGAAGAGAGAAGGAGGAGAAAGAGGGGGTGGAGGAGGAGGAGGAAGAGGAGGAAGATGAACAGAGAGAAGGAGGAGGAGGAGAAGGAAGGAGAAGGGGAGGAGGAGGAGGAGGAAAAAGAGCAGGACAGAGAAGGAGGGGAGGAGGAGAAAGAGAAGGAGAAGGAGGAGAAGAAGAGAGAAGGAGGAGGTGGAGGAGGAGGAGGAAGAGGAGGAAGATGAGCAGAGAGAAGGAGGAGGAGGAGAAGAAGAGAGAAGGAGGAGGTGGAGGAGGAGGAGGAAGAGGAGGAGTAAGAGGATGAAGAAGAGGAGAAGACAGAGGACATGGAGGAGGAAGCAGAAGTCAAAGGAGGAGAAGAAGGAGAAAGATGAGAAGGGATGAGGAGAAGCTGGATGACGTGGAGGAGAAGACAGAACGTGAGGAGGAGAAGTGAAGGCCAAGGAGGAGGAGAGAAGGAAGAGGAGAAGGAGAAGGAGAAGAAGAGATGGCAAAGGATTTGGAGAGAGGGAAGAGCTAGAGATACTGGGAGAGGAGAAGCTTAAAGAAGCGAGACGGAAAAGAGAAGTTGGTGGTGGAGGAGGAGGAGAAGGAAAAGACAGAGAAGCACGAGAGAAGCAGAGAGGAAGAGGAAGCGATGGAGAACAAGGAAGAGAATGAGAAAGGGGGGATGAGGGACGGAGTGATGGACGGAGGGAAAGAGAAGGGAAACGAGATGAAGAAGGAACTGGTGGAGCTGGAGAGTGAGAAAGGGAGGAGAAAGATGATGAGGACGCATTGAAGAGAAGTAAGGAGAGGTGGTGCTGAAGGAGGAGAACGAGGGAGTGATTGAGGAGGAAGAGTTGGGAAGAAGCAGGGAGAGGAGGTAGAAGGGGGAGAAGGAAGGAGTGATGAAGGATGAGGATGTGTTGAGATGGAGGGAGAGGAGGTAGAAGGAGTTAGTGGAGGTGGAGAATGAGAAAAGGGAGGCAAGAGGAGAGAGCAGGGAGGAGATGGTTGAAGAAGAGAGGACCAAGGAGAAGATGGGAGAGGAGTTGGACATGAAGAAGATGCAGGAGTAAAGGGTAAGAGAAGAAAAAGAAAGTCATGGGAGGAAATACGCTCATAAGTGTGGATTCATGTTGACTCTTTGGACCTGGGGGCTCGTGGTCACATGTCCTCAATTCCCTCAACGTCTCCCACAATCTGAAACCATTTGGAAACGTGTGTCTGAAGCCCCATCACACCCCGTCTCCGTTTCACCCTCTGATCGACACATAATATATATGCTAATGTCTTAAAGATGGACACACAGGTGATCCCCACCTGCCAAGCATCCTCTTGGCTCACGGACTGCCTTTCCCCTTCTGCTTCACCCAGGACCTTCTAGGGGCCACCCCAGACCCTCTGACCTCCTCCAAATAGCTTTTCTTGACTTAGCAAACTGTCTTTGCGTCTTGACATGGATCTCTCCTCTTCGTGGGACACTAAACCAGATTTCCAAGGTCATCACGGATTTCTGCCTCCTTCGCCAGCACACCCCGGTCTGCGAAATCCTGCCCCAAATCCTTTTTCCTCCCCTGTGCTCCCTGGGGCTTTCACAATCACATTATTATTTATAGATTAAAGAGCATTGTTGCTAATTAGCACTGTTCTACTTCTCAGTGGGGAGTGTTACAGGCTTTGAAGTCCTCCTTGATGGTGCGTTCTGGGAATTCCTCATACACTCTCCCAACGTTGACACAGTTTTGGGGGGGTCTGAAACCTGTACTCTCAGGCGATGGGTTTTGCCTACTTCACGTGGACGTGTGTCCCTGGGTCTCTGTCCATGTCCAGTCGCATCGTGTGGTCAGACAGCCCTTGCTTGACGTGAGCAAAGAGGGTGTCTCTGTCGGTGGACAGAGCTGGGGTTTCACGTGGTAGAACGTCTCTGGCCTTCTCTGATCTCCTTACCTGAGAAGAGACGAACATCTACCCCACAAGAGTTTCCTTGACCAAGAAAAGTATTGATTCCTAAGACAGAATTATCTCAAAAGCATGTTTCTCGGTGACAGGTAGCTTTGTTCGAAAAGGTGTGGACACCTGGTTGCTTCTGAAACATCTCCGTAGGTGAGCATTTGTCTTACCTGCAAATACTTGTACACCTGGTTGCTTCTGAAACATCTCTCTAGATGAGCATCTATCTTACCTGCAAATACATGTGGCTTGAAACTCTCCCAGATGCATCACTTCTGGGATAGAGATTCCCTCACCTGAGCAGGTGTGACAGCCATCCACCAGGTGCCTTCCTAGGTGTGAGTGAACACCTGAGGCAGACCTCTGCCAGATGCAGCTCTTGAAGGAGGGGTAAGGGGGGAATGCCTACAAATGAATTGTCCATTAAACACCTTCTCATAATAGAAGGGGAATTTCCACTTACCTGGAGAGGTATGAAGGCTTCATATTAGAGATGTCCCTGGAGGTTCTCACTGGGAATGTGTTCCCTTCTCTGAGGAGATGGGAACCCCTCCAGAAAGACCATCTCACATATGTCATCCTGGAGAGAGTGAACCTTTATCTGGAAAGGTTCAAACAAACACCTTCTGCTCTTGGATCATTCTCCTCACCCGGAAAGGTCTCAACTCCGCGTAATGAACCAGATCCCAAATGTATCCCGATAAAGCAAAAAATTTCGTTGCCTGAGAAGGTGCAAATTTCACACATAGAGCTGTCCTGGACGCGTCATGTTGGTGGAAAGCAGGAAAAGAGATTGCAATGACCTTGTGTGTACCCTCATCAATACTTTGTTCCCTCCAAGCTGCCACCATCTCCTATCTTTATTTGGGATGGCAAACAGAGTGCGTTGAACACGATCCCTCAAACGTCACATCCCTTTGGGATGCATATCGACAACTAGAGTCTTCCAAAGTAGCCTCCATCGAAGAGGAAATCATCCTGGCATCGAACAGACCCTAAACACGATGACTACGATCGTTTTACAGAAATGAGAACTTGAGCACAGAGACTGGGAGGGGAGATGGCTGCATGAAGGTGGAGTCAGAGATGGGAGAGATGTAGCCATGAGCTCAGGGGTGCCTGGGGGCCTCCCCCAAAACTGGGAGAGCTGAAGAAGGACCGTTCCCTGGAGCCTCTGCAAGAGGGCCCAGCCTTGACCACACCTTCCTCTCAGAAAGTGTTGAGGGTGCAGCTGGAGTTGACTTATCTCGACGTCACATTGCAATAGGAAGGGGACCCTGTCAACTTTTGATGGTTGATAATGGCTTGGTTAGCCATTGATGTTGATAGAACCACTTGGATGGATGAGGAGACGCACATGGGGTGTGTTAGTCTATCCAAAGGGAAGCTGGGTGTGTCTCACAGCGAAGTTGGGTTAGATTCAGGGTTAGATGTAGAAGGATCCCAACACCAGCAAAGAAGAAGCTGAGAAAGTGAGGTTCATGTCCTTCAGGACCCAAGAGTCCCGTCCCTGTAGCCGCAGCGGATACAGAGAACTGGAGACCTGACATGACCAGAGCTGACCCTGGCCTTGACGTCCTGCAGAACCACGTCAGGTGAAGGACAGTGAGGGGGACACCGTCATCGTCATGATGAAGATCTTAGTCTCAAAGGGCCTGACACCTTTGAGCTGTGGTGCTGGGGAAAAGTCATGAACATCTCCAAGAGAACACACAGGTCTGTCCTCGAGCGGGTGAAACCAAGCTGCTCCTTGGAGACTAGGATTTTTATTTTATCTATCTATCTATCTATCTATCTATCTATCTATCTATCTATCTATCTATCTATCTATCTATCATCTATCTCTATCTCTATTT
>NW_006400240.1:442159-446213 GCF_000299155.1 Elephantulus edwardii | reverse complement strand
TTTGGTCACCTGTCCAGGAGGGACTGAAGTCCTTGGAGAAGGAGGTCCTGCTTGGAAAGGTGGAGGGGACAGTGCAGGAGAGGAAGACCCCAGGATGAGATGGATTGATGCCGCAACTGGGGTCATGAGGGTAGGTGTGTCGGGGTCAGTGAGACTGGCCCAGGACAGGCAAGAGTTCAAAGCTGTTGTGCATAGGGTCACTTTGAGTTGCAGGTAAACTCGGTGGCCAATAATAATAACAAGAGCTTTGCCAGCTGGCTCAAAGATGAGGGTAAAAGCAGAGGTGTCTGCAAACTTGATTTGGAAGCTGTCCTGAATGACTGTAACCTTCTGACAATCTGACTCCTGGCTCTTTTTTTTTTTTTTTTTAATTTCTCCCATAAACCTCCTCATCTTGAGTATGATTCTGCATGACCTGTGAGCAATTACAACTGATTATGGAAACAACAGCACCGTAAGACTGAGGTTGGAACAGATGAGAAAGAGCTGTGAGAGTGAAGGGGACAGATCAGACCTCCTGAGAATGGATTATTTTGTATCTTGGATGATTATGATAATGGAGAAACATTCCTCCTTCCAACAGCAGAGGTCCGATCTGGCTGTCACCCCATGTGGCCTCTCTTAATCTTACACTGAAACTATTTTAATTTCTCATGCCTGGGTTTGGGGATATCATTTTAATAGCAGGTAAGAAAAAAGCACATTAATAAAGCATCATTATGAAGGTGGCTTTCTGGGTGCTGGAAAGGAGACCCCTGATATTCCAAATATCAGCAGGGGCACATAGGGAAGAGTCAGGTTTTTTGGAAGAGCTTCTAAATAAGGACAGACGACTGGTGATCTACTTCTGAAACTCATTCTATGGATTCCAGTACTGGGTCTCTCTCTGCCTGAGACAAGGTGATCTATCACTTGGTGAGAACAGATGCAAGGTATCAAGTGGGATGCCAAAGGAATGAACGAGCGCTCTCTCTCTCTCTCTCTTCCTCTCTCTGCCTCTGTCTTTCTCTCTCTCTCCCTTTCTCTGTCTCTTTCTCTCTGTGTCTTTCTCTCTCAATTTCTGTCTCTTTTCTCTCTGTGTCTGTCTCTCTCAATTTCTGTCTCTTTCTCTCTGTCTCCCTCTCCCTCTATGTCTCTGTCTCTGTCTCTCTCTCTCCCTCTCTCCCTCTCACCCTATCTCTCTCTGTCTCTGTCTTCTTTGCTCTCTCTGTCTCTCCCTCTCTTTCTATCTTTCTCTCCCTCTCTGTCTCTCTCTCTGTCTTTCTCTCTCTCTTCCTCTCTCTCTCAGTCTCTGTCTCTCTCTTCCTCTCTCTCTCTCACCCTCTCCCTCTCTCTCTCTCTCCCTCTCTGTCTCTCTCTTCTGTCTCTGTCTTCCCCCCTCACTGTCTCTCTGTCTCTGTCTCTCTTCCTCTCTCTCTCTGTCTTTCTCTCTCTCTTCCTCTCTCTGGCTCTCTCTCTCAGTCTCTGTCTCTCTCTTCCTCTCCCTGTCTCTTTTTGTCTCTCTCTCTTCCCCCCCCCTCTCTCTCTCTCCTCTCTCTCTCTCTCCCTCTCTCCCTCCCTTTCTGCTTTCCGTCTCTCTCTCTCCCTTCCCCTCTCTGTCTCTCTTTCTCTCTTCCTCTCTCCCTCTCTCTCTGTTTCTCTCTCTCCCTCTCTCTATCTGTCTCTGTCTCTCTTCCTCTCTCTCTCTCTCTGTCTCTCTCTTCCTCTCTCTTTCTCAGTCTCTGTCTTCCTCTCTCTGTCTCTCTGTCTCTGTCTCTCTCTCTCTCTCTCTCTCTGTCTTCCTCTGTCTCTCTCTCTTTCTCATGTCTCTTCTCCCTCCACGTCATCCTTCCCTGCACCCACCCCCCTTCCACCCCTTAGACCCCAGCAATTTCTGTCACTGGCAGTAACTCCAGCAAACCATCAGCGAAATTGTCGCCCCGGCGAGGCCCCGACCCCGCTCCCCGTGCCAAAGAAAACTCCAGATCATTTTCCGTCATCCTCGTTTTAATTTTCCTCCCTACTTAACAAAATTATATTCAATGAACTCTGGAAGCCCACATGAACGACAGCGTAATGCAATTTCTCGTATGTATTCAGGAAAAGGGGGAATTAAAACACACACACACACACACACACACACACACACACACACACAAAACCATTCCACTCTTCCAATGCCTTTCCTTTCTGTCACAATCAATTAAATTGTACGAAACCTCATGAAATCTCTCGACACACACACACACACACTTGAAAATAGGAAGGCTTTCCAGAGATAATACGTCTGTTTCCACACGCGTACTTAAGAGGTCGCTGATTTAATGTGTGTGTCTGTCTGTGTGTGTTTTAATCACACCTAATTAGTTTTCTTTTCTTTCTCTCTCTCTCTTGCCTTTTTTTTTAATCACCCACCCACACACACACATACACACAGCCCCCAGACCTCCTTTCTCTCCTTGCATAATTTATGACTTGTGGGGGCCCGGTGTCAGAAATCAAATGTTGTAAATTAAAA
Source organism: Elephantulus edwardii (assembly GCF_000299155.1). Classification (NCBI taxonomy): domain Eukaryota; kingdom Metazoa; phylum Chordata; class Mammalia; order Macroscelidea; family Macroscelididae; genus Elephantulus; species Elephantulus edwardii. The sequence goes on along the minus strand of NW_006400240.1, from coordinate 443,716 downwards.
ATAACAAGTTTGAGACGAGTGATTCAATTAAAACCCCAGAAAACATGGGATTATGCAGAGTGGAGGGAAGATCTTGCCCCCAGGAGATACCTCATTCTTGTCAGCTTGGATGGGGGAGATTGGACTTGGGGGGGCCTGTCAGAGAGGGTTTCAATCAACCCCTTGCAAAAAATGAAGGAACAAAGGTGATATTTATTGTTAGATTGTAGGGTTTAGCAAGAACAACCGTGACATGGGATGGTGTTGGATTTTTTTTTTCCCTGACAAGGATTTGATGGCCAGGGTTTGTGAAATGTCTACATTGTAAATTCACAGTATCCGGCTGATAGAAGGAGGAGGACTTCCCTCTCGCTGGGACAGCTGTCCCCAAATCCTGATAAAATAGGTCCAAAGAGGTTATCAAAATCAGAGCTGGCCAAGCAAATATTTCTTCATTCCAAGGATGCTCAACCATCTACAAAAGGTCTAGAAAAGACCTCAAAGGTGCAACTGTAGGTCTCTCTCTGTCTGATACAATGTAATCTTGTAATTTAATGAGATCTGATACAATGTAACCAGAGACGTGATCTGATGTAATCGCTTCCATGATGCTGAACAGCCAATCAGACACGAAACATGTTTCATTGGGTCTCTCTCTGCCTGATAGAATATAATCCTGTGATTTGATGAGATCTGATGCAATGTAACCAGACAGGTGACAAGATGCAAATACTTCATGTTGGTGAACAGGCAATCATCTGGAAGGCTGTTTTCTTGACATGGAAGGTGGGGTTGCCTTGTCTTGCATCCCATAATTATAATTTACACATATAAACAAAATAAAAGCAGTAGCTTATTTTACAAAAGCAGGTCTCCAGGTATTTTTTTTTTCTGCAGTACGGAGATGCTCAAACTAGCCTTTCACTTTATACTGTCTGTCCCAGGTAAGGATTGTATGAAACCCACCAAGAAAAAGGCATTTAAAAAAAAATCCGAAGACTTGCTGCCTCTTTCTCAGTATCCAACATGAAATTATCTTCGTAAATTATAGGGTCTTTATGAAAGAAAAAAAATTAACATTTAAGCATGCACCCTTAATACCCATAGTCTGATTTTTATTGTTAGGTTTCATTGAAGGGATTAGGAGTCACAGAGACCCTGTGGACAGCAGGTCTGAGCCCTGGCCTGTACTCACTATCTCTGACACACTCCATCCCATGTCTGCAGTCACTCTGTTCATCCATCGCTTGGAGGGTCTTCCTCTATGTGTCTGACCCTCCACCTTCTCCAGCCGGATGTCCATCTCCAAGTACTAGCCCCTCCTGACCACAGGCCCCAAAGGACCTGAGACCAAGTCTCCTCATCCTCTTCTCCAAAGAGAACCCTGGTTGCATGTCCCCCAAGGCTGGCTTGATTTTTTTTTCTTTTTTGTTCCATCATGGGATGGTCAGCACTCTTCTCCAGCACCACAGCTCACGGGAATCCATTCTCCTGTCATCCTTATTCATTGACCAACTTTCACCCAGAAATAGAAATAAGTACAAATATAGATAGATATAGATGACATAGATATAAACA
>NW_006400240.1:439975-440571 GCF_000299155.1 Elephantulus edwardii | reverse complement strand
CAGGCCAGTTGCAGACACATAAATTCTGCTTCATAGTGGTCTCATAAGGATCAGAGATTATCTCTGTAATGCCTGATTTTAAATAACTGGGGTGTGTATGTGTGTTTTAAATTTTTTCTTTATTTATTCATTTAATGAAAGTTTACACAGACTTAGGATTTCCGTACATTCATCGTTGCACTTTTCTCCCTGCCTGTGTTTTAACTTTTGAATGAGTTTTGCTGTTGTTTTTCAGCAGTAAATAGGCACCACTTTCTTCCAACGCCTCTCTCAGGGGATTTGAACCTCTGACCTCACCGTCGGTAGGATTCACAGCTCTCTCCACCTGAGGATGTGAATTACCTGACCCGGTGGGTGAGGTCTAATGAGCACAGGTCTGAAATGCTACAGTTTTCATTCAGCAAGCACATTTTTGTTTTACGTGTTCCCATTTCCCTCAATTTGAGGGGCCACACAGAGAGTAAAAGGAAGAAAATCCAGCTCTGGATGTGGGGGAGGGGGGGCGGGGAGACTGAGTTGCTCTCAATTACTTTTCTGTGTTTCTTCACTGCTTTAAAAAGAAAAAAAAATCATTAAGGGAAAGGAGCAAAAAAAAT
>NW_006400240.1:431969-439395 GCF_000299155.1 Elephantulus edwardii | reverse complement strand
TATGCATATATGCATACATACACATATACATATATAAATGTAAATATATAAATATGTATAAACATGTGTAAACATATGTATAAACATATATAAACACACACACACACATATAATTTATTGCTGGTGTTTTTAATTTCTACCAGAGCCACACATCTGCATTGCAGGAACCAGGAGGCAAGGGGCAAAAAAAAAAATTTAAAAAAATCTCTCTTAAGTCAAACAGACACCCTCTTGAACAGGAGCTGGGCTTGACCTAGCAGCATTGAAAAATCAAAGGCAGAGAGCCTTCTCTGCAACTCAAAGGTTCATCTTGTCTGCTGCGGAGGTGCTGAGCTGATGGAAGACCTGCTGTCTGACAGCTGCAGACCTGGTCCCTGGGAGAGGAATGGATACTTTGTGTCGTGCTTTGCTGGAAACATTGTATCTACTTCAGGCTGAGGGTGGAGGCCAAGGAGGGAGCTGGAAGCTGGTCACACAGGGAGGAACCTTGTTCTCTGTGAGATGATACATGACACCCTTCGAAATTCTACTGTCCAGTCCAGCTCCGTGGTGCTTGGGTCTCCAAGAGCTAAAATGGACTTACAACCCCTTAAGCACAAAGTAAGACCTTAGAAACCGAGGCCTCAGGTGGAAACCGTGAACAAGCTCACAGAGGAGATTGGAAGTTCAAATCTATCCCCAGAAACACCTCAGAAGACACACATTAAAAAAAAAAGATTTATTAAAAAATAAAAATAAAAGGTACACATAGTGATGGATGCCCAACTCCTGGGGAATGCATTTTCTCTCTGACACGTTACAAAGATGCAATGAAGCCTGAGTCCATTCCATGATTGGAAGCTGTTTCCTGTGATAAACAGGTTAAAAACAATGCATCTGTCATGTTTTGGCTCAAAGAATGCAATCTTTCTTTTATACTTGCTAATTATTGGTGTCAATGAGATATTATTCTTTTTAGGTTATTACACTGACAGCCCAACATTTACAGAAATACCTTGCAGAGGGTGAGCTCACAAACACGTTTGCAACAATGAATGCATGGAAATCCAATCTCTATTTAAATGTTCATGAAAATCAATAAATTTTAAATTTATATTAATAAATTAATTAATTTTAACAAAAAAAAGGGTGTTTGGCATATCTGTGTCCAGTTTTAATGCATCTATCACACACACATCTATCCATTTGCCATACACTGGTGGTATCTGTGTGGCTTCAAAGCTGGACATTGTGCCATTGGTATTTCAAATACCAGGAGGGTCACTTATAGGGAAGAGTTTTCAGCAAAGCTTCTAAACTCAGAAAGACTAGGCAGAGAGGCCTGGTGATCCTATCTTTCAGAAATTCATTTTGTAAATAAAAAAATAAAATATTTTTGTAAAGGACTTTCTTTGGATACAGTAACACTTTTTATTTATTTTTTGGAAATGTTTTTAAAATTATGCTTTTCTTTTTAAAAAATGAAGGAATATTGGATTTTAATTGATTTCTTGTTTCACCTTTTCCTCTTTCCCCCACTCTGCCATGTAATTCACCTCTTGTTTCCAGGTTGGTAATTATCATACATAAAATGTTGCTGTTAGGAATCGCTTCAGCGTACTGAGGAGCAATGATGTCAGTCTAGAGACTAAGGAGCACCTGAGTCAGGCTATAGGCTTTGCAATTACTTGTTCTGCACTGGACAGCTGGACAATGGCTAAGGATGATAGAAAAAGAAAAAAAAATATACCTTTGAGTTGTGGTGTTGGCGAAAAGTCTGGATTCAGCCATGGACCACCAAGAAAACAAACAGGTTCATCCTGGAGAGGGTGAAACCAGGCTGCTGCTTGGAGGCAAGGATTCTGAGGCTTCGTCTGACATACTTTGGACATGTTTCAAGGAGGGACATGTCCTTGGAGAGGGACATCATGCTTGAGAGAGTGGAGGGACGGCGCAAGAGGGGAAGACTCTTGATGAGGTGGATTGATTTAGTGACGGGGTCATGGGGGTAGGTGTGTTGGAGATAATAAGATTGGCACAGGATAGAACAGGGGTCAGGGCTGTTGGACACAGAGTCCCTAGGAGTTGCAAGTGACTTGATGGCATATAACAACAACAACAACAACAACAACAGTAACTACCTATTCCTTTCAGATAATCTCATCTTTGTGTGCACCTCCATTTTCCCATTCTTCATTAACCCTGGAAACGGGAGGCAACATCACGACAGATGGAGAAGAGATTTAAATCAACTGACAACCACTCATCTTGTTGGGACCCACATTTAAAACCCTTGAGACCAGCTGTCAGGCCATCTAAAGGCACATCGCACTAGGAAAAGTCTGTAGCCAGGGATGACTTCACATTATCCAGGTGAAAGGATGTCACTTTGAGGACCAAGGTGTCTGATTGAGGCCACCGTCTTTCCGATCACTTGCTCTGCATCTGAGAGCTGGACAATGAATAAGGGTGACAGAAGGAGATTGGATGCCTTTGAGCTGAAGAAAAATGGATTTTTTAAAAAAAGTTGATGCCTTTGAGCTGTGGTGTTGGACAAAAGCTCTGACCATCTCTTGGACTGCCAAGAAAATGCACAAATATGTTTTAGTGAAGGTGCAGCCACAGCGTTCCTTGCAGGCAAAGGTGATCAATATTTCTGTCACCGACTTTGGGCATGTTGCTAGGAGGGGTGAGTCCTTGGAGAGAGACACCAAGCTGGGGAAGTTGGAGGGGCCAGGAAGGAGAAGGAAGACCGTCAACCAGGTGGATGGACACGCTGACTTGGTTTCTGACCTGATTTCATGTCTTTTGGACATGTGGTCATCAGGGGCCAGTCCTTGGAGAAGGACATCCTCCTGGGGAAAGTGGAGGGTCAGAGACAGAGATGGGTGGACACAGTGACCACAGTCATGGGCTGGAGCGTGTCACAGAGGGTGAGGACAGGGCAGGAGTCAGATGTGCTGTCCACAGGGTCAATATGAGTCACACTTGATGTTTATAACAACCACAACAACAGCTCTTATTTGTGGAGGGCAAGAGGCGTCCGTTATCTGCAAAAGTAGTTCATTATCTACATCTAAAAAGGTGCCAGTGGGTCAGCTCTGACCCAACAATGCACAACCATGATATGTGGAAACTGATGGCATGATGTCCCTGTTACATTGTAGCAACTGGTGTGCATGAAATGGGGTTGCTGGTAGACACATTGTAGCAACTCTCAGAGGACACATTGTAGCAATTCTCAGAGGACACATTGTAACAACTCTCAGAGGACACATTGTAGCAAGGCTCAGAGGACACATTGTAGCAACTCTCAGAGGACACATGGTAGCACCTCTCAGGTGTTACCTTGTAGCAACTGGCAGACGACTCTGGGTGGTGTGATTTCCACCCTGGAGCAATCAGATGTGATAAACCAAATAGTTACAGGAGAATGAACTTAAGACAGGAGTAGCCTTTAATCCCTCCAGATCCTTGATCCTACAGGAGAGAATTGGTGCCTTTGACCTCTTCTGTGATCTATGTGCTCTGCTGGCTTGAAATGTCCTCCTGTCCCCTGGCCGCTCCCTGACCGTCCACCTCGCTCTGCTCTCTGGCCCCTGCAGACCCCACCTCCTCGCTGTCCCCCCAACCTCCACTCCACGCAGACCCCACACTTTTCCCCCCACTTCTGAGCCATCAGCCATCACCTCGTTAAAAATTATGGGGTGTGCGCCGAGCCCCAAGTCATAACCAAAAGCCTCACCTAGGCCTTGGAATTCTGTTCCCCTCACACACATACACACACCCCTCTCAATACAGAATAATTATCTCCTCAAGAATCAAGGACTGTGGCTTCAGGCTGGATCAGAGACGTCCACTCCGGGAGGGACGTGGGAGGCAGACCACACAGGGACCCAAGTGTGGCTCTGTGAACGAGGCCTTTGTTCACACCTGAACACCAACACGCCTTGGATGGACCCTGACTGGATGGAAGGTTTAGTAGAAGCTGATGGATTTGAACCCATCAGTTGCTTCTAGAAAGAAAACTGAGGCCATTTGCTTCTGGAAAGATCCCCAGCCTTGGAAACCCAATGGGTCAGTGGTCCTCAAGGTACATTTCTAGCCTGCCCCTCTGTGTCCACATTCTGCTCTGATTCAAAGAAATAGCCTGCAGTTCCAGGCCCTGCCTTTTAACAATATCTTTCCAAGCCATCCTGAATTCTGTGCCGTCCTGGCGGTGGGCAGGCCGCTGGGAGAGGCTTTGCACCTCGCAGAGAACACAGCCGGTTAAGAATTCCAGCCCGGGCTTCAGGGAAATGAGATGCATCAGTGCCGTCAATGTCCTCATTCATTTGAGGGCCACCCCCGTGGACGTTGGTGGCTACTCTGTTCTGCATGGAACTTCTCAGCCTGGGCTTCCAGGACAGAACCAACCCCTGGAGGAGAGACAGACTTCTGCTCCCATGTCCCTGACTGCCATTCGCTGTTACAGAGACGCTGCATGCATCTCTGAATCTCTCAGGACAAGTGTGATGGACGCTGCTTCCTCCAGAAAGAAAAATGTCTGATGTCCTGCCCACAGCTGTAAGAAATTCTGAAAAGAAAAAACAAAATTAAACTACAGAGAGCCTGAAGGTGTGAGTGAGGGCTTGAAGGTTAGGGAGAAGGACAGATGGAGATGTCTGTCCATCTCCAAGACACACAGGCCATTGTGCTGAACACAGTCAGCACATGGACAGTGGATGGCTGGGTCCCGATTAACAGGCATTTCTCAAAACCCACAGGTTCAGATGCTGCAAGCAGCCCCTCATGTAAATTATCATGAACTCTGGTTACCAACTCTGTATTCTGTCACTTTTTCCAGCAATTGTAAGCCACACAGCACGAGAAGGCAAGATGTCATATGAAAAGCAGATACAATGTGGACACTGGACACTAACCTTTATACATATCATGGGGTAACATTTCACTGTGTAGATTTTTAAGTTAACTTTGATGAAAGTGGACAGACTTTGGATTTCCATTCTTTCATTGTTGCATTTTTCTCCCTGCCCTCTCCCCAAGTTTGCTCTTCTCTTTGAAAAGTGAAATTCTTTCTTTTTAAAATTTTTTTAAAATGAAATAGTATTTTATTACCCTGGAGGACATGATGCCGAGTGAAGTATCTCAGTCACAAAAGGACAAATACTGCTTGGCGCCACTGTTGTATAACAGGAGTGACCTCAGGGTTGGGGGGAGACTGAGAAAGATGGGCTCAATAATGTATACTGCATTGAAACAGATGAGGGAGAAAACTATTTAAAAGGGATATGTGATTAGGTATTTTTGCCATGACAGGAGTCCAGAGCGAAGGCTGCATAGTGGAGTGGACCTGAGGGAAGGGATTGTAAAACAATGAAAAAATTTTTTTTCTTTTACTTCTCAAAGAGAAGAGTAAACTGGGGGTGGAGGGGAGGGATGGGCAAGGAGAAAAGTGCAACAATGAATGAATGGAAATCCAAAGCCTCTTTAAACATTCATTAAAACCCAAAATCTCTATAAATGTTCATTAAAATGAATAAAATAAAATTTTAGAACATTAATTAAATTTAAAAAAATTGATTTAAGGAAATGCAAAAAGAAAACGAGGAGACATAAAGAAAATTGAGGGGAATCCCAAAATGAACAACAGCAAGAATATAACGTGTTATTTTTTTGCACCCAGAAATGTGAATTTCCTGCAAGCTGCAAGAAAGGAAAAAATAAAAAAATCTTGGAGACATAGATTGAAACGGGAAAAAATGCAGAATTTTTATTATATACTTGTATATTAAAAAGGGAACTCTGGTGCTTTAGGATTGGCTACTGTCAGGGAATTGCTGTTAAAATGTTATTTTTCACTCAGAAATGCGAATATGCTGCGAGCTGCTGGAAAGAAAAAAAAATCATGGAGACATAGATCGGAATAGAAAAAAAATGCAGGAATTTTATTATATACTTGTATATTAAAAAGGAAAATTTGGTGGCTTAGGATTGGCTACTGTCAGGGAATTGCTGTTAAAATGTAGCAAGTGAAATTATTACACGGTAACAGCACAGTAATCATAAGATTGAGCTCCTTTTTTGCATTGCTGGCAACTATATTGTTACAATGTAACAATTTGAAGCTTTAGGCTTTCAACCCAAAGGCAGGTGGTTCGAATCCACCAGGTGCTTCAAGGTAGAAAAATGGGCAGTCTCCTCTCATGTAATTTACAGCCTCTGGAAATGGTCAGAAAAAGGACCAGCGAGGCATCAAGTCCCCCCTTGACCTCAAGGAGTCATTTGCTGAATTTTAAAAATTATAATTTGAGTGAACGTTATTAAATCCAATCTGGTTTTCCATTCAAGCATTCACACCCACTTCCTTCTGAGTTGATAGTTCAGGTGAAAAACAACATCATCTATGTATTAATTTTCACTCCCACTTCCCCACCTCAACATTAGTGATTCCCAGGCCACACATCAGCACACAGAAATTAGAAGGAAATTAGACATTATATTTAAAAAATATAAAAAAACAAACTTTTAAAAATTAATGAAAAAATAAAAATTAAAAGGACAAATGTAATTAAGAAATATTTTTAAGAGGACAAATTGGTAAAAAAATAATAAGCTGAGCTTATAGAGGCAGAGCTATGAATTATAATATTTTTGGATTTTTAAAAATAATTTTAATGAGCATTTACAAAGATTTTGAATTTCTATTCATTCATTGCAAATTATAATTTTTAATGTTAAAATTTTCTTTTTAAATTTTTTGTTCTTAAAATTGGATCTGACTGGTTCAGGACGAGATTGTCCCTCCTCCATCAGAAACTATGTTCTTTAAAAAGTAAAAATTAGGAGGATGAATAACATTTTTTTAAAAAAAGCTAAAAATAAAGAGGCACAGGTATGAACTTCCCAAACCTGTCTCTTGCCTTGAAGACTGAGGAGCCTCTTACAGGGGAGAATTAGAATAGGCAAATATGAGTCAATTTAACAGTATTTTCTTTTATGCAGGTATTTGGGGTTGATGATGGTGATTCAGTTCTACTATCAAGGTTCCCAACACAGCTTGTTCACCTCTGTGTACCCAAAAGGCAGAAGTCTCATTTATAAAATTCTCAGTTTTAGATTTAGGACATAAAAAAGGCTTGCTAATCATTTCCTCTGGACCAAGCGAAAAACCTCTTCCTTTTAAAAATGTTATAAAGAAAAAGCATTTGTTTTGACTTGAACTTGGGGTGCTGAGAAAGATTTGCATCCACTCATTGAAAGCTTAGTTGTTTATTATTCTATTCATTTTAAAAAAGAGAACCTTTTTGCTTTGGGTAAGATAATAATTGTTTTTTAAATCAGATGTGTTTATTACTTTTTTAATTTATTGGTTTGCATATAATTATTCATGGGCATCATGTTTTATACTTTGTATTTTATAGAATCATTCCTACACATTATATAT
>NW_006400240.1:426384-431109 GCF_000299155.1 Elephantulus edwardii | reverse complement strand
ATTATAATAATTATTATATATGATAGCTAATATTTATAGTATGAGTAATTATTATATATTGTATATATTATGTATCTTTCATCATCATTGCTTCCTGAAGCACCAAGAAGCGATGATTTTGTAAAAGACTATCTAGCTTGGAAGAGACTGGAGAGCATTTTATGGAGTGAAATAGTCACATACAGACAAGGCCATTAGGTTGAAAATAGAAAGAAAACAGAGTAAGATAGGTAGAAATATTTAACAGGGAAAGACAAGGAGGGAGGCTGAAAAAAGGTAGAAATCACAGGGGTAGTACAAAGTTTTGATTTCAAATTATGACAGGGTATTTCTGGGAGAAAATCGTTTCCTACTGCTGAGGTGTTAAAAGGTGTTATTTTTCTACTATTTCACCAAAGTGGTGTGACAGTCGGGGGGAAATTGTACGTAGAGGGGTTGTGTGGAAAATCTTTGTCTTTTATGTGCGTTTTTCTTACAAAGTTAAAACTTCTTTAACATGGAAATCCAAAGTCTCTGTAAATGTTTTCTGAAATTATAATACATTTTTTAAAAAGGGAAAAAACTTTTTTAACAAAAACAGGGTAGAAGGAAGCGTGACTGGGCATTCTGAATTGCAGCAAAATGATTGTAGCTACGATCACAGGAACACGTAGCAAAAATATGTGAAACATCCCAAGATGGACCAATGCAAACAGACTACGATGCTTCAGGACATGATAAGGGTTTTTTTGGTTCCTTTTGATGTGCCAACAGCTGGTCTCCAATAATTGCACTGTCACCAGGCAATTGCCACTTTGCAAAAATGTCAGTGCAACAAGATACCTGCCACCCTGTTACACTGTAACCATTGAACGTGCTACCTTGTAACAGCTCCTACATTGCAAAATGCCGCCCTGAAAGATTATAACTATTCTCGTGCTTACAGTTTAACAATTTTTATTGGGATTTTATTGTAACATTGTCACAGCAGAGTGATTACATTTTTTCTTTTTTAAAAAAATTAATTTTAATGAACATATACGGAGAGAGAGGTTACATTTTGGGACACTTCAACGAAGCAGAGTTTTCTGCATTTTTAAAAAACTGTTATATTGTAACAAAGTGAGTGATCATTGCATACCTTGTCTTTTTCCTTAAATTTTATTTTATTAATTGTTTTCATTATTATTAATTAATTAATTAATTAATTTCAATGAACATCTGCAGAGATTTTTGATTTCCATTCATTCATGGTGGCATTTTTCTCCCTGACCACCCCTCCCTAACTGGCTACTTTTTAACAGCGTGTTTGTCAGGCCACTTCACATCCTGATATATAGGTTGCTACACTAAAATAAATAGAAATGTAGGTCGTTTGTTGGATTGTAACTCTGTGCCTTTTGGATAATTATTTTATGTTGTAACCACAGACACACACACACACGCTGACAGTCCTGGGAGAAGTCTGTGAAAGAAAAAGTGAAGTGTTTTCTTACTCGGCGAAGGTGTTTCAGCTCAGGCGGGAGAGACAGCAAAGCCGGCGCTGTCCACGGATGGACGGACACCACACCTTCTCAGGAAGAAATTCACCCTGTCCTCCCAAAGAGTCACAGCCTGGGTGTATTTAAACTCTCTCTCTCTCTCTCTCTCTCTCTGTCCTTTCACTCTCTCTCCATCCTTTCTCTCTCTCTCCGTCTCCTCTTTGTCTCTCTCTCATTCTCTCTCTCTCTCTCTCTCTCTCCGTTCTCTCTCTCTGTCTTTGTGTCTGTCTGTCTCTCTCCTTTCTCTGTCTGTCTGTCTGTCTCTGTCTTTTCTATCTCTCTTCTTTCTCTCTCTCCTCTTTGTTTCTCCTCTCTCTCTCTCTCCTCTTTGTCTCTCTCTGTCTGTCTGTCTGTCTGTCTCTCTCTCCTTTCACTCTCTCTCCATCCTTTCTCCCTCCTCTGTCTCTCCTTCTCTCTCTCTCCTCTCTCTCTGTCTTTGTGTCTGTCTCTGTCTCCCTCTTCTTTCTCTCTCTCTTCTCTCTCTGTCTCTCTTTCCCTCTTCTCTCTACCTCCTCTCTCTCTGTCTCTCTCTCCTTTCACTCTCTCTCCATCCTTTCTCTCTCCCTTCTCTCTCTCTCTCCTCTTTGTCTCTCTCTCCTTTCTCTCTGTCTCTGTGTCTGTCTCTGTCTCTCTCCTTTCTTTCTCTCTCTCTGTCTCCTTTCTTTCTCTCTCTCTGTATCTCTCTCTTTCTCTCTTCTATCTCCCCCCTCTCTCCTTTCTCTCCCTCCTCTTTGTCTCTCTTTCCTCTTTCTCTCTCTCTGTGTCTCTGTCTCCCTCTCCTTTCTTTCTCTCTCTCTCTCTCCTCTGTCTCTTTCTTTCTCCCTATGTCTCTCCCCCCCGTCTCTCTCTCTCCTCTCTCTCTGTCTCCCTCTCCTTTCTTTCTCTCTCTCTGTCTCTCTCTCTTCTTTCTATCTCTTCTCTCTATCTCCTTCTCTCTCTCCTTTCTCTGTCTCTCTGTCTCTGTGTCAATCTCTCTCTCTCCCTCTCCTTTTCACTCTCTCTCTTCTCCCTATCTCCTCTCTCTTTCTCTCTCCTTTATCCCTCCCTCTTCTCTTCTCTCTCCTCTTTCTCTCCATCTCCTTCTCTCTCCTTTCTCTCTCTTCTCTCTCTCTCTCTCTCTCTCTCTCTCTCTCTCTCTCTCTCTCTCCTTTCTCTCTCTCCCCTTTCTGTGTCTCTCCCTTTGTCTCACTCTCCTCTTTCTCTCTCCTTCTCTGTCTATGTCTCTGTGTGTGTCTCTGTCTCTTTCTCTCTCTGTCTCTGTCTCTCTCTCTTCTTTCTTTGCTCTCTCTCTCTCGCTCGCTCACACACACACTCTGCCATGCTCACAGTCACTAGTGAGCCCCCCTGTTTGCACAAAACTCCTGATCCATCATAAACGTCTATGTTAACAACCCCGCCGGCACAAACCACACAGACAGGCCTGCCTTCCAGCTGATTCAGAAAGAAAAACCTGTTTTAATAAAGGACTGTTTCATCTCCTTCAGTTTGGGAAAAGCCACTTGTTGGTGTGGAATTTTGCTCCAAAAGAAACCTGTTTCAATATTCTCTCTCTCTCTCTGTTTCTCTCCTCGTTCTCTCTCTCTCTCTCTCTCTCTCTCTCTCTCCTGTCTATCATGATATTACCTACTTTTTTAGTGAGGAGAAAACATCTTTCGACCTGTAGTTCCATATGCATCCCATGACTCAAGTTGATGGGTCATCGTTTAACAGAAAAAGCAGACTTTTCTAGAAATGGGGGCTATTTTAAGATTCTGTTTTTGTGTGCATACCAGACAGTCAGAACTCATCACCAACCATCTAGTGGATTTTCTGAATCACCCTAAGTCACACGGGGAGAGTTGTCTATCCTTCTCTCACAGGGAAGCTGGTGGATTTGAACTGCATGCCTTTAAGTTGACAGCATAGCTTCTCACCCAAATACCCCACTTTTTAATAGGATAAAGATGCATACAGACTTGAAAAGAGAAAGATCAGTGGTGGAGATGGCCTTGAGGAATCAGCAAAAACATCACCAAGAAGGTAGGCATATGCTATGAACGCTATGTGTTATGGGTGTTTAAACAGACACTATTAAAATTAAAAATACGGCTACACACATGCCAGGTAACTCTGGTGCGATACATGTGGAGTTTGCTGCCTCATTCAAAGACACCAGCTGCTCTGTGGGAGACGACTGGACCCATGTGACTTAGGGGCTTTTGAAAACCTTCTGGACGGACAGTTAGGAGCTCACGTCTGGGCAGCAAACACTGACCGAGTGAGGCATCTTTACAGATGCAATAATTCTGCAGAATGACTCCCAGCAAAGTACAAACAGCCTGATGTTCTGCAAGACTGAAAATATTATATAGAGACGTATGAGTTAAACTATATTTTTCCCCCTTCCACAGAGGATGCAATGGGAGGAAATGCCAGGTGGACATTGGGTGTGTGTGTGTGTGTGTGTGTGTGTGTGTGTGTGTGTCAAGACCTGGGTGGAAAGTGCCAGAATATTCTGGAATATTCCAGTTTGCTGTGCCCTCAAAACCAATCATGTGTAAACTGGCAGAGACTGAATGAATGGTGATGGGACAGGGTCCCCACTTCTGTTGCAACCCCCCATATTCAGGGTCTGATATAATTAAGGTGTGTGCATAGGAATAGATTAGGGGACCCATTTGTGGTATCATTTGGGGTGAATGATCACAGGTGAGGTAAGAACATGGTCGTGGAGGATCCAAAGATCGCCCGGGGGGCCCATTTCCCCCAAATTTCTGACATTTAGAAGGAAAAATTATATTTTTAAAAAAGGAAAATGTATGGGCAGCATTCCAAGGGAATTCATCAATTTATTTAATGGGCTTAGAAGGGCTGAGAGTCCCAAATACTGCTGAACAGGAGAGAGGAAATTTGAGGGAGAAATTTACAGTGCTGAACAAATAAAAGATGAAGGAAGCTTCTGGAGAACTGACAGACAGGCTTGACTGAGAAGCAAAAGCTACAGATTTGATGTCTTCACCAGGGGCTGTCCAGAGACAGACAGTGACCACTCTCTGGACTCTGAGAGTTGAGGGGACACACAGTCTGTTTGCTCCTACAGGTCAAACAGAATCATTTCTCTCTCTCTCTCTCTCTCTGCCTAAAGCTGCTGCTGCTTAAAGTGTTTGAGGACACTGTGGCCTCTTTGCTTTTTAATAAAATCTTCTGCCCAGGTTGTTTCTTTAAA
>NW_006400240.1:421848-426065 GCF_000299155.1 Elephantulus edwardii | reverse complement strand
ATGTTGATTTTTAGATGTTTGTTGACTTATAGATATATTTGTTGATTTCCAGATATATTTGTTGATTTGATTTATAGATACATTTGTTGATTTGATTTATAGATATATTTGTTGAGGTACATATATTTGTTGAGATATCTATATTTGTTCAGATATATATTTGTTGAGATAAATATATTTGTTGATTTATAGATATATTTGTGGAGATAAATATATTTGGTGAGATGGATATATTTGTTGGGATATATATATTTGTTAAGAAAAATATTTGTTGAAATAGGTATTTGTTCAGATAGATATATTTATTGATATATATCTATCTCAACAAATATAGACAAATATCTCAACAAAGATAGATATCCCAACAAATATACATCTCAACAAATATAGATATGTTTCTCAACAAATATAGATATATATATGTCAACAAATACAGATAGCTATCTCAACAAATATAGATATCTATCTTGACAAATATCAATATATATCTCAACAAATATAGATATCTATCTCCAAAATATATATACCTCAACAACAACTCTATCAATCTATCTATCTATCTATCTATCTATCTATCTATCTATCTATCTATCTATCTTGTTGGTGGTGGTGTTGTTGATTACCATCAACTTGAGCACAACTCACAGCGACACTCTGAACAAAAGACCTGAAGCCCTTCTAGAACTGTCAGCATTTTTCAAAGTTCATAGAGTTTTTTGAGGCATGTTATTTAGGAAATGGATGCGATAGATAGATAGATAGATAGATAGAACAGATAGATAGAGACAGATCGATAGATTAGATAGATAGAAGATAGATTACATAGATGATAGACAGATATAGATAGATTGATTAGATAGATAGGAGGTAGATTGACAGAAGATAGATAGATTAGATAGAGATAGATAGATAGATTAGATAGGTGATAGAAGATAGATAAGATAGGGGATAGAAGATAGATAAGATAGATATATTAGATAGATAGATAGATAGATTAGATAGGGAATAGATAGACAGACAAATAGATCTAGATAGATGATAGGTAGATTAGATAGGTGATAGAAGATAACTAGATAGATAATAGATTAGATAGGAGATATAAGATAGATAGATAATAGATTAGATAGATAGGTGATAGAATATAGATAAGATAGATAATAGATAGCTAGATAGATTAGATAGGTGATAGATTATAGAAGATAAATAATAGATTAGATAGATGGTGATAGAAGATAGATAAGATAGATAGAAGATTAGATAGATAGATAGATTAGATAGGGGATAGATAGACAAATAGATCTAGATAGATGATAGGTAGATTAGATAGGTGATAGAAGATAAGCTAGATAGATAATAGATTAGATAGAAGATATAAGATAGATAGATGATAGATTAGATAGATAGGTGATAGAATATAGATAAGATAGATAATAGATAGCTAGATAGATTAGATAGGTGATAGATGATAGAAGATAAATAATAGGTTAGATAGATGGTGATAGCAGATAGATAAGATAGATAGATAGATAGATAGATATTAGATAGAAAGGTGATAGATAGATAGAAGATAGATAGATACATTAGATAGATAGATAGAATAGATAGATAGATAGATAGATAGATAGATAGATAGATAGATAGATAGATAGATAGATAGATAGATAGATAGATAGATAGATATAGATAATAGAATGTGTATGTATAAATGACATGTATTTTCACGACTCTCTCTGTTTGGTCTAAACCTCTCTTTGCTGTTAAACTCCCACCAATTCACAGAGGTCATATAGAACCCTGCTGAAGTCCCAGCCACCCTGCAGGACAGAGCAGAGCTGCCCCCCGGGGTCTCCGAGCCTGGGAATCTCTACAGAAGCCGACGGCCTCCACTTCCCCCTGGGAGCAGCAGACAGACCCTCTCATCAAACCCCTGCCTGGTTGCTCTCAGTTCTGCTAAACTAAAAAGGAAATCTTCTCTTTAGACTTAAACGTGTTCCGGCCATTACAGTTCACCCAGCAAGTGTGAAGGAGCAATTCTGCCCCTTTAAAGAAAGAAATTTCACTTCTCCCCCCCCACCCCCCTGAAACGTGCTTGTTGTAATGGAAATAATTTTCCCAGTTGCGCGTGGTATATTAAAGAAACTGCCACTTAGGTGCAGATCATCAGCACACTGGCGGCCAGTTGCCGTGAAAATAAGAAAGTGTGAGTCCTGTGACCGAGTGTAGTATTTAAACAGTAGCAACCCGCAGATATATTTAATAAGGTTGCAGCAATTCAGGCCAGCTTGGGTTCAGTTGTATTCTTATATTTCCCTCCTTACCCCCCTCCCATACCTTCATAATTTTCAATATCATCTAAATTAAGCTCTGGAGGAGAATAGGAGAAGAAAAAAAAATAAATAAAAAGAAACCCCATCGAACAATCACCTTTAGCTATTTTAAAAATCATCTCTCATCGCTAAAGACCCAACTCGTAGCCTGGTGGAAATATTACCAGTGCATATGCAGCGGGGAGAACACTGATTATTCTCCACTGTAATCTAATTGCAGGCTATTGAGACTTAAAGTGGAATTACCAGGAGCGTGGGGAGAGGCGAGGGGGTGGGCATGGGCTTTGGGAGTCGACAGCTGGACTTGGCTGTGTCCTTGAAGGGAGTGGACATTCTGCAAAGTGTCAAGCACTTTGCACGGTGCATGCGTCCACGCCGAGGTCCTCCTGGCTGCAAAAATGCATCGAGCATCTCAACTTAGACCCGGCTCAGTCACCAAAGCTCATAAAAGACTGAGAATTCCTAATACTCCAGGAAGATGGAGAAGCATTTTCAGACACAAATGCAAATTTTTTAAGCCTCTCTGGACTTAAAACAGGATAAAAATTATTCGTTCACTTTTGCCATGAGCTCAGGCAGGCCGAAACATTCGTACAGGGCTGACCGCTTCTTCCGGCCCAGCTTGGAGCTTTCCACTTGTTCCGGCCCAGCTTGGGGCTGACCACTTGCTCAGGCCCAGCTTGGGGGAGCTGGACAGGCTGGTGAATTCTCTGTGTGGTTATTATGAGGGTCTTTCAAGTCAAGTAGGACTCATAGAGACCCTATAAACAACAGATCTGACCCCTGTCTTGTCTTGTCTGGTCTTCACTGTCTCTGACACAGTCCAGCTCATGGCTGCGGCCACTCTGTGCATTCATCTCATGGACGGTTTTCCTCTCTCTGTCTCTGACCTATCCACCTTCCCAAGCAGGATGTCATTCTACAAGTCCTGGTCCCTCCTGACCCCATACCCCAAAGGATGTGAGCCCGAGTCTCCTCATTCTTGCTTTTTAAAAGCCCACCTAGTTGCATTTCCTCCAAGACAGACCTGTTTGTTCTTTTGTCAGTTGGTGGAACGGTCAATACTCTTCTATCAGACCACAGCTCAAAGATCATCTTCTCTATCACCCCTGAAAATAGGTGTTGTCATCCCAACCTTTGTGGAAAGGCAGAGCCCTTATCGAGTCCATTTCCATTGCAACGTCATCATGCAATGTCCCATTGAGTCTCTTAAGGTGAGTATCCGTCTTTATGGGGTTTATGGGTTAAACAGGACTGTTTTATTTCCCCCCTCCCCAGGTGGTTTTGAACATCTAGTCTTCCTTAGTCCCTAAGAGCTTTAACCATTGTCACACCCAAGTCTCCTTAGGGGAAAAAAAAATTAAGAAAACCAGTCCATTAAGTAGAGCTCAATAGTGATTGTTCAGGACAGAGCAGAGCTGCCCCATGGGGTCTCTGAGGCTGTGAATCTTTCCAGAAGCATCCTATTTCTGTTCTATGTGTTGCATCTCTTTTGCACGGCTGCGTAGTATTCCCTTGTGAAGACATACCACCATCTCTCTATCCATTTGTGCCTCAACGGGCACTTGGGTTGTGTCTCTTTCTTTGCTGTTATGAATAAAGCTGCAATATTCCTGTCTCAGTCACAGACACATCCTGCACCAGTCACATCTTGCATCAAGCCACCATGATAAAAGTGATAAGATCCTTAGACAGGTTTGGGAGAGTTGGGAAAAAAAATGCATGGAGAATGCACATTGCACTGGGATGAAAGGAAAAAGGGTGTGAAAAGAATAGAGAGAAATAATAAAATCATAAAGAGACAGAAAAGAATAGACAAGTCAGGGGAGCTCTGGTGGCCTAGTGGTAAGGAGCTGCAACTACAATCCCAGAGGCACATGGTTCAAATCC
>NW_006400240.1:417327-421343 GCF_000299155.1 Elephantulus edwardii | reverse complement strand
CACACACACACACACACACACACACACACACAACTACATAAAAGGAAACACTTGTCTGGTCCCCCCCAAAAAGTGGAGAAATCTGAATCTATGAGCTACTTGATACAAGAAAGATTTGGCAAATAAAATACAGTACAGTACAGTACAGTACAGTACAGTAAAGTACAGTAAAACAAAATAAAGTAAAATATAAAATAAAATATATTTGGCCATCGACTGTTGATAAGATGGTTGTTGTTGATGATGATTATGGTTATTGAGTTGAGCGTGACTCATAGTGACTCTATGATCAGAAAACCCAATGCCTTTCTATAACTATTGTTATTTCTCCAAGTTCATAGAGTTCCCACAGGCGTGTGGTTTAGAAAGTGAATGTGACTCCTGCTTCCAGATAAGTAAATGGATAAACATTGTATAATCCCACTTAAAGAGAAGGTCTATGAATGGGATACTATGTCTATGAATAGGATACAACGTCTACAAATGGAAGACAATGTATAATGATGGAATACAATATATGTGAATAAGACACAATGTCTAGGAACAAGATTATTATTATATTATTATTATATATTATAATAATATATAATTGTCTATATATGATATAATATTACATGATACGATAATATTCTATTCTATATATTATATTTATTATACATTATTTCTGTTCCTGAAAGCCACCCCCTTTGTAGTATTTCTGTCCCAGTTGTTGTCATTGCTGTCCAGTGGACAGTGACTCAGAGTGACCTTGTCAACATCAGATCTAAACCTTGTCCTGTGACATTTCTCCCCATCTCTGACAGCCTCCAGGCCGTGGCTCCATCACTCTGTCCATCTATCTCATTGAGGGTCTTCCTCTCTGCCTCTGACCCTCCACCTTCCACAGCAGGATGTCCTTCTCCCAGGACTGACCCTTGTTGACCACCAGGACTGACCCCTTGCTGACCACATGCCCCTGGTGTGTGAGACCAAGTCTATTCATCCTGATCTCCAAGGACCATCCTAATGGACAAAAAAAGAAAGTTTGTTATCATTGCTATTGTGTACCATTGGTCAGAACTGACCCACAGCTGACCATCTGGTGGGTTTTCAAATACAGAGAATCCCACCAGAGAAGATGGTCCACGTGTCTCTTGAAGACCTGCGGGCTGATTTGAACCAAGGAACTTTGTATCCGCAGCATATTTCATGCAGGACTTGGGGGGTGGTGACCAGTAGAGTCCAAAGTGACCCACAGCTGACCCTCTGGTTTGTTTTCAGAGGCAGTTAATCACCCCCAAAGAGATACGCCATCTTTCTTCTTGGAAGCAGCTGCCGGGTTCGAACCAGGTGCCTTTAGGATTGTCACTAAGGGAAGCGGCCAGAGTGAAGTATCTCAGTCACAAGAGGACAAATACTGCATGGTGCCACTGTTGTCAAACAGGACTGACCTCGGGTTGGGGGAAGACTGAGAAAGTTGGGATCAATAATGTAGACTGCATTCAAACAGATGAGGGAGAAAACTGTTTAAAAGGGATGTAGGATTAGGTATTTTTGTCATGACAGGAGTCCAGAGCGAAGGCTGCATAGTGGAATGGACCTGGGGGAAGGGATTGTAAAACAATGAAATAATTTTTCTTTTACTTTTCCAAGAGGGTCGTGTACTACAGGGGAAGGTTGGGAGGGGAGAAAAGTGCAACAATGAATGAATGGAAAATCCAAAGTCTCTGTGCATTTTCACTGAAATTATTAATAAATTTAAAAAAATTGAACAAAGACTTTAAAAAATGGGAAATGTCAATGACCAATGAAAAGGGGAAAAGATACTTCCATTAAGATCACAACTAAAATAAAAAATGTTATTTAAAAAAAAAGAAAAGGGAAAAAGAACTGGGGAAAAAATAAAGAATAAAGAGAGAGAGACAGAGACAGAGAGATAGATACTATCTCTATTTCTGTATCTACCTGTTTTTTGTATCTATTTGTATTTCAATAATTGTACTTCTGTATCTGTATATATCGGTATAATTGTATTTATATATCTGTATGTTTCTATATATCTGTGTGTTTGTATCTATAAATGTATATCTCTATGTGTAACTGTATGTTTATATCTATATATGCATGTTTGTATCTATATGTACCTGTATATTTGTATCTATCTATCTATCTATCTATCTATCTATCTATCTATCTATCTATCTCTATTATCTGTATCTATCATCTATCTATCTACCTACCTATCATCTATCTGCTTATCTATGGGTTTGTATCTATAACTGTATGTGTGTATCTGTAACTGTCTTTCTATCCATATAGATCTCTATGTTTGTATCTATATAGATCTGTATTTTTTATCTACATATCTGTATGTTTATATCTCTAAATCTGTGTGTTTGGATCTATATATCTGTATGTTTTTGTATCTATATATTTGTATGTCTATATCTAGATATCTGCATGTTTGTATCTATACCCAGATCTTTATAAACAAGACAATGACTATGGCACAAAAATGAGCGTTTTTCCCCCCAAACTGTCATAGTATGTTATTGTTTGTGTCTTCAGAGTAAACAAAAATTATTAAATTAGAATAATTATAAATTATCAACTTTGGGTATCTTTTAAATGAAAAAAAAAAAAGAATAGAAAGAGACATGAAGTTGGCATCCCAAACACAGTACAGATTTAAAGTTTGGACTTGATACCTGCTTTCTCTTTGGCCCAATAGTCTAAAAGTATTATATTTTAGGGAATTATTTTTATCGTAGGAGTATGCAATGAGGGTTTCAGAGTGGATTATATTTGGGGGTAGGGGGTGGGGTTTGGGGAGGTGGGGGGGGGGGATTGTGTACCAATGAGGGAGTTTTTCTTTTGCTTTTCAAGGAGAGGAGCAAATGGGGGGGGGAGGGGTTTGTGCGGGGAGAAGGGTGCAACAATGAATGAATGGAATTCCAAAATCTCTGTAGATGTTCATTGAAATGAAAAATAAACAACCTAAATTATAAAAAAAAAAGAATTGAACAGAGACGTTACAAAAGAGGAAATGCCAGTGGCCAATGAAAAGGGGGAAAGAAAAGGGGAGAAAGAGAAAAAGAATAAAAAGAGAAACACAGAGATGGAGAGACAAAGAGATACAGATAGAGATGTTGAGAGAGAGAGACAGAGACAGACACACAGAGAGACAGAGAGATAGACAGACAGACAGAGAGACAGAGACAGAGAGAGACACAGAGACAGAGACAGACACAGAGAGACAGAGACAGACAGACACAGAGAGAGAGACAGAGACAGACACACAGAGAGACAGACACAGAGACAGAGAGAGACAGAGACAGGCAGGCAGACAGAGACACAGAGACAGACACAGAGAGACAGAGACTCAGAGACAGAGAGACACAGAGACACAGACAGATACACAGAGAGACAGACAGAGACAGAGACAGAAACAGAGAGACACAGAGAGACAGAGACACAGAGACAGAGAGAAATAGAGAGACAGAGACAGAGACATAGAGAGACAGACAGACAGAAACAGAGAAGGAGACAGACAGGCAAAGACACAGAGAGATGGAGACGGAGAGACAGACACAGAAACAGAGACAGAGACAGACAGACAGAGAGAAAGAAAGACAGAGACAGACAGACAGAGTGAGAGAGAGAGACACACAGAGACAGAAAGACAGGCAGAGAGAGACAGAGACAGACACAAAGACACAGAGAGTGGGAGAACTTAGAGGTTCTGCAATTAAGAAATGTCCTCTCAGGGGAAGAATATGTTTCTTGGTTATAGGGTTTTGCTTAATAATCATAAAAACATTTCCTGGAAATACTAGACTTGGACAGAAGAAGTGAAGGAGGGGTCCGGAGACAGATGGTTTTGTACGTTGGGAAGATGAGCAAGGAATTCCGAGCCTGTCGGAAAGAACAGAATTAGTTGGAAAAACTCAAGCACCTTGGGAACAACAAAAAAAAGAGAGATGATTTCAACAAAGCAGAGAGAAGAACACCCCCAAAAAACCCCACACCAAAACCCA
>NW_006400240.1:413804-416626 GCF_000299155.1 Elephantulus edwardii | reverse complement strand
ATAAATTTAACTAGGTGCCAGAGAGAAAAACAGAGAGAAACTCCGTATTCAGGCTTTTTAGAAATATTACACCTTAAAAAGGTGCATTCAAGGGTCTGTGTTTTTCCATTTATAATATTAATTTTTTTTTCATGATCAAATCTAAATTGAACACAGGGAACCCTGCATTTTTCTTTTTTTATGTGAAAAAGATTCTGGCAAATAACCCTCAGCAAAAGTGAAACCAAGTAGAAACGTCACAGCCACTCAATTTCTTTCTCCGACGTGTAGAGTTTTTGCATTTCCAAGAGAGGCTACGTGAGTTTATGACGATCATTTTCTCCCCTTTCGCTTTTTATTCTCATTATGTCTTTTCTTCAAGAATTTTTTTTTCCTTCCTGGGATTTTTTTTTAAATGTATTCACTTATTTATTTCTGTGGGTCTTTGAAAAAAAAAAAAAACAAAAAACCAAAAACCAAAACACAAAAAACCCCAACCCAAACAAACCAACCATTCTATAAAAAAACATTCCAAAATACCTCCTATTTTGTGTCCCCGTTTAGTTGATTTTTGTCCAAAGCATTTAATGCCTCAAATTTTAAAAGAAAAGTGAACATTTGATGACCTGGAAATGCAGTTTTTTTCATCTGTAGTTTCCTCTTGGACTAAAGAGCCTGACTTGGAAGGATCTCAACCTCATTGATGTGCTTTGGTTTTCATAGATTTATATCTGTGTATTTCTGGTTTTTCTTCTCTCTTTGTCTCTCTCTTTCCATATAACACTATATCTGTATGTTTGCATCTCTCTATATGTTTATCTATACATATGTATGTTTGTATCTATCTGTATCTGTATGTTTGTATCTCTCTCTATCTGTATAATTGTCTCTATAGATTTGTATGTTTCTATCTATATCGATCTGTTTATTTGTACCTATATATTTATATATCTATATGGTTGTATCTATCTATATATCTGCATGCTTGTATCTATAACTGTACGTTTATTTCTATATGTAACTGTCTGTATCTCTATATATCTGTGTATTTGTATCTATACCTGTATGTTTATTTCTATAAGTAACTGTATCT
Source organism: Elephantulus edwardii (assembly GCF_000299155.1). NCBI lineage: Eukaryota > Metazoa > Chordata > Mammalia > Macroscelidea > Macroscelididae > Elephantulus > Elephantulus edwardii. The sequence continues at coordinate 415,554 of NW_006400240.1, read as the reverse complement.
ATATAGATTTGCATGTTTGTATCTGTAACTGTGTTTATTTCTAATGTAACTGTATGTATCTATATAGATCTGTATGGTTGTATCTATGTATCTGTATATCTATATCTATATCATCTCCATCTACCTGGTTTTTATATCCATATATATTTGAACAATTGTGCTTCTATATCTGAATATTTGTATCTCTCTCTACATATCAGTATAATTGTATCTATATATCTGTAGGTTTGTATCTATATATCTGTGTGTTTATATATATATAACTATGTTTATTTCTATATGTATCTGTAGGTTTGTACCTATATAGATCTGTATATCTGTATCTATATATCTGCATATTCGTATCTATATATCTGTATATCTGTATCTACATATATGTATATTTTTATCTGTATATCAGTATATATGTATCTACATACCTATATCATCCATATCTACCTGGTTTTTATATCTATATATATATTTGAATAATTGTACTTCTATATCTGAATATTTGTATCTCTCTCTACATATCAGTATAATTGTATCTATATATCTGTAGGTTTGTATCTATATATCTGTGTGTTTGTATATCTAACTATGTTTATTTCTACATGTAACTGTATGTTTCTATCTGTATAGATCTGTATGTTTGTATCTATATAGATCTGTATAGCTGTATCTATATATCTCTATGCTTATATGTGTATATCTGTATTTCTGTATCTATATATCTGTATGTTTATATCTATATATCTGTATTTCTGTATCTATATACCTGCATATTCGTTTCTATATATCTGTACCTACATATCTGTATATCAATATATTTGTATCTATATATCTACCTATCTATATCTATATAATCTATATCTATATCTACCTGTTTTTTGTAACTATATATACTTGAATAATTGTATTTCTATATCTGTAGATTTGTATCTCTATATATTGGGATATTTGTATTTTTATATGTTTGTATTTATCATCTGTGTGTTTGTATCTATAACTGTATGTTTGTAGCTACATGTAGCTGTATTTTATATCTCTATCTCTATCTCTATATCTGCATGTTTGTAGTATATGTAACTGTATATTTGTAACTACATATCTATATGTTTGTATATCTATATATCTGTATTTTTGTATACATCTGTATGTTTGTATATCTATATATCTGTATGTTTATATATATCTGTGTGTTTGTGTCTATAGAGATCGGTATGCTTGTATTTATAGTTATCTGTACATCTGTATCTATATATCTGTATATTTGGATCTATATATCTCTGTTTGTGTCTATATTTCTGTATGTTTTTGTATCTACATATGTGCATATTTGTATCTATATATTTGTGTGTTTCTATCTAGATATCTGCATGTTTGTATCTATACCCATATGTTTATAAACAAGCCAATCACCATGACACAAAAGGATAGCTTTTTTTAGTCTATTTTTGTTGTTGTTGTTAATTCCGAGTGAGCAGGACATGGTTCAAGAAAAGCTGAAAGAAAACAACAAAACCAACCTTCCCGGGCCATTTTGTTGCCAAGGATCTTCCACGGGAAGATTTAACAGAGACGTTCCTCAAATTCATAACAGGATTTACTGGTGAGCTGTTGAGTGGTGAGTCCTAACGTCACCAAATGACATTTCTGGAAGCTGCTGAAACAGGGCGCCCATAGTAGGAATCATGACTGTTTCAAAAGATTGATTTTTCAAAATATAAAGCAAAATGAAATGAAATAAAATAAAATATGGTAAAGTAAA
>NW_006400240.1:412475-413684 GCF_000299155.1 Elephantulus edwardii | reverse complement strand
TATATATATATATCAAGACAAGGAAGACATGAAATGGTGACTTTTTTATTTAACCCTCTGCTTCACTGGTTGTCAAAACCTTCCCCAATAAAAGCTAACAGATAAACAACAAGAAGAAAACCATGAAACCCAGAACTATTTCATTACCAACAGTTCTTTGTAACACGACTCCGTGAAGACGCTTCACAAACCCCTCCAGGATTTGCAGCAAAGATCTTTAAATCTGACTTCGCCACATCAGATTTCTGAAATTCCTGGGAATGTGTCTTCCGCACCATTAAACCCAACTGATGTTCTTAAACTTCCCTGATTTTAAGATGAAAATTCTTTCTCACTTTCTCTCTCCTTTTTTTCTCTCCTCTCCTCTCCTCTCCTCTCCTCTCTTCTCCTCTTCTTTTCCTCTCTCTCTTTCTCCCCTCCCCTCCTCATCCTCCTCCTCTCCCTCTGTCTCTCTCTCTTCCCCCTCTTCTCTTCTCTTCTCTTCTCTTCTCTTCTCTTCTCTTCTCTTCTCTTCTCTTCTCTTCCCTTCCCTTCCCTTCCCTTCCCCTCCCCTCCCCTCCCCTCCCCTCCCCTTCTCTCTCTCTTTTTTTCTCTCTCTCTGTTTTCTATTAGGATTTGCTCAAACCTCCCCCCCTTCTTTTTTCTTTCTCCCTCATGCTTACCTCGTTCATTTTCCGCACCAAAACCTGGCTCTCCACCAAGAGCGACTTTCTGCTCTCCCCTCCTAGGAAAACGTAAACTTTCAGAAATCCGTGTGTCAATTTTGCGAGCCGTCCGACCGCACGGAAATGAAGGGTTTCTTATTATTACGGCATTTTTTAGATGCCTGGTGGAGATCTTGGCTAGGCGTGGATTTTATTTTTCTTAAATGTGGACCTTGTCCGTGAGGAACAAGGGCTCAGCCAGGGCGAGTTCCCCTCTGCCTGCACGGAACCTACAAATCAGCTGTCTGAGTGCTTCAAATTAGCAGCCCGTGTCAACGAGCCATGGAACCGTGGCTTTAAGTCACTCCCTCGTTTGTAAAAATAATATCAAACACTCACCAAGAATAAAGCCCAGAGAGACAGAAGCATTCCGCAGACCACCGGCCGTCCAAACCCTCCAGCGATTGATACAATGGTATTCCAACCACAAATATTCCAAAGTGTCTATACAAAGATACACTGTGATTAAAAACACTCCCTGGAAGGCCAAGGAGGTGATGGGCGG
>NW_006400240.1:408902-411470 GCF_000299155.1 Elephantulus edwardii | reverse complement strand
AAGAAAGAAAGGAAGAAAGAAAGAGTGGAGGAGGAGAAGCAGGAGAGAGAGAGAAGGAGAAGGAAAAGAAGAAGGAGGAGAAGGAGAGAGAAGGAGCAGGAGAATAGAGACCGACAGAAATACAGAAAGAGAGATACAGAGAGAGAGTTTTGAGGGACCTACAGGTTTTCTTGAATTCAGAGAGAGAGAGAGAGAGAAAAGGAGGAGAGAAAAAATTTTGAGGGACTTCTAGGATTCCTTGCAGAATTACAGACACATGCAGAGAGAGAAAGGGAGGAGGAGGAGGAGGAGGAGGAGAAGGAGAGAGAGAGATTGAGATTGAGATTGATTGGAGCTGGCAGTCTTCAGCACTTGTGAAGTCACCAGCAGACAGCCCATCCCATCTTTCAGCATTTCCCCCCCTCGTCCACTGAGGATAACAATGACTGTTGAAATTGGCCTGTGAGGATACAATGCTGCCAATGATGTTGGCCCTCCTTTGGGGACAAATTATACATAATATGAGATTGAGCCGTTGCAAATTATATATAATGTGGGCTTGAGAATAGGAAGAGGCGATGCCACTGATGGGTTTTTACTTTTAATAGTTTTTCCTCCAACAGGGTGTTTGCAAATACGATGCTTCTGTTTTCTCCATCACGGGTGCACACCGACATCGGGGGGTGTGTGTGGAACAGTTCACATGAAATTGCAGAAACACAGACATAAAGCTGGCAGACACGGCTCCTCTCGGCCACTTCTCATGGACACCAAAGGTCACAAGGACCTCAAAGACCCTTGAGGTCCATCCTTTCCCTTCACTTGAAACTTCCCTTCGTGTTCTGCTGATGGTTTCTGCAGTCAATGCTTGGTTACTTCCTGCGACGTGAGGCTCACTACCACGTTAAGACTCCATTCTGAATAAATACCATTATTAGAGGGAAAAAAATAAAAAAGAATCTATTTTGTCGTTGTAGGCAAGGCTCTGGCATCAGACTAAGCTGCTTTGTGCTGAGGTTTTAGACCAGATTCAGACCAAATTCCCTCCTCCTTCTCCTCCTCCTCCTCCTTCATCTCTTTCTCTTTCTCTCTCTCTTTCTCTCTCTCTCTCTCTCCCTCCCTCTCTCTCTCTCTCCCCCCCCCCAACCCCGGAGGGGCAAACTACTCACAAACTCAGGACATTGTGTCCTGGTCAGTGAGAAATGTGTTAGGATTCTTGGATCACATGATCCATGCTCAGATATCAGAAAACAAATGTTATCAGCTCAGGCTGAATGCTGTCCTAGAGACGGATGGACTCTTGAAAACTCTGCCCCTTCATGACCCTTCGTACCTGGGATTTGACATGCCCCCAGAGGCTTCATTTTCACCCAAACTGGAGACATATCTGGGAGGTGATTTACTTAGCAAACACCAGGCAGGCACTCTCTCCTTAGAATGACCAGTCCCATGAGGTCAGAGGGTGTCTTGGAGGCAGAAAATGGTGAGTTAGAAGGATGAGGTGGAAATGGTATTGACAAGGAGGCAGAAGAGAGTGATGCCACATTGTGGAGATGGTGGTTAAAGATGAGATGTGCATGAATGCTTGACTGGTGGAGGAATAGGAGGAGAAAATCAACCCCATGGTCCTCTGTAAGTTTGGCTACATGGATAGAGTGACCGTAACAATGCCTCCCAGGCCTCTCAGAGAGGCTGAGGATGGTGCAGGCCAGGCCAGGCCTCGGATCTGCTGTTTAGAGAGTTACTAGGAGTCACAGTTGACGCCCTGATGTCTGAAGACAGCAGAAAATGTCATGCAGCTGCCAGGTGGGTGGATGTAGCAATCACACAGTGTCAAGGCCAGAAAGGGGTGTCGCTGTCCAATCAGGAGGTTAATGTGAGGATATAATGTAACCATTGTGTGAGGATGTGAGAATAATAATAACAACAATAATAATAATAATATGAGGATACAATGTAACCATTGTGTGTGGATGTGAGAATAAATAATAAGAAGAAGATACAGCGTAACTGTTGTCTGCGGATGTCGAGGAAAAGGAGGAGGAGGAGAAGGAGAAGGAAGATGAGGAGGAGGAGAGGAGAATAAGGAGGAGGAGGAGGAGGAGAAGAAGGAGAAGAAGGATAATAATGATAATATGAGGATACAATGTAACCATTGTGTGTGGATGTAATAATAATAATAACAATAATGATGATGGCAATAAAAAAATAATGTGAAGGTACAAGTTACCATTGTGTGTGAATGTAATATCAATATCAATATTAATGTTGTTGTTAAGTGCCGTCTATTCATAGGCGACTCATAACAACCGTATGAATGAAAGCCCTGGACACCGGTATAACTTTCATCATTTCCCCATGTTCATAGAGTTTTTGGAGACAAGCAGTTGTGGAAGAGGATGCCACTCCTGCTTCCAAGCTTGTTTTAATTAAGAGCTCCACCAAACACTGTCCGGCATGGGTGACCATTATCACATTTGACAAATCAGTGTCACAGTGTTCAATGTCACAGCAACCATGAGTGACCTTTGTACAGCAAGTGGACAGACCAGGGTTATACGACCTAGAAGAATGTTTGACCAAAACCAA
>NW_006400240.1:405851-407662 GCF_000299155.1 Elephantulus edwardii | reverse complement strand
GTGATATAATAATAATAATAATAATAATAATAATAACAAATTATCCCGTGCGGCAGTGACATCACGATCCAAGGTCACCACGGTGTCCCGATGAACTCTGGCCATTAGATACAGTGTGACTACTATGTGACGATGCAATCTGACAGTTGTGTAGCGATGCCGTTTGACAGTGGTGAGGTTGATGAGCTCTGGCCCTGGGCCCTGCTGGAGTTTGTCAGACACAGAAGGATGGAAGTGGCCGCCTACGTGATGATAGATTTTTTGAGGCACTCGTGGTGATGAGACTAGACAGTTAGGCCCTACCTCAAGGCCCAGGTATGCGGGGGGCGGGGGGAGTGTCATTTGATAGCATAGACGATGCAGCCTGAGACCTGTGGGTATTGCTCAAATCTGACGGCCGTGGGGTGGAATACTCAGGCCATGACGTGACCACACAATGGGGGTCCAAGCTGTCTTGCAGCCTTCCAACGACTGCACTTGGCAGCTGTTTGCTGACACCATCCGACCACGAGAGACTGAAGTGGTTTGACAATTAGCTATAATGACACAATGTAACGTAACAATGGCTGTGTCTTGATTTAACTGCCCAGTTATGAAATGATACAGTTAGTAGCTGATGCAACAATGTAATCCAGCACTTTAAGATCTGACAGGAACTCCCCTCTTCATACGGTGCTGGTTTTCACATAATGACTGACTGGGTCTGTCCTGGGAACCCAAGGTCATTGGTAAATGAGGGGTATCAGGGATAAAGCAAACCTTTATCAATTAAAGGCTAATTTTGTCGTTGTTACATGTCATCGAGGCGTCTGTGACTCATAGCGACCGTATGTACAACAGCCCTAAACCATGCTCTATTCTGTGCCAATCTTGTTGTCTCCGACACACCTACCCTCATGACCCCAGTCCCTGAATCAATCCATTTCATCGAGGGCCTTCCCCTCCTGCGCTGTCCCTCCACCCTCCCAAGCATGATATCCCTCTCCAAGGACCGGTACCTCCTTGCAATATGTCCAAAGTCTGATAAACGAAGCTTCAGAATCCTCCCCTCCAAGGAGCAACCCTGTTTAACCCTCTCCAGAATGAATCTGTTGTCCTTGCAGTCCCTGGTACCCTCAATACTCTTTTCCAGCACCACAGCTCAAAGGCATCAATTCTCCTTCTATTCTCCCTAGTCATTGTCTAACTCTCTGATGCATAACAAGTGATTGCAAAAACCATGGCCTGGATCAGGCGCACTTTAGTCTCCAGAGTGACAGCATTGCTCTTCAGGACTTTGGCACGATCTCTGTGGATTTTTAGAGGCAATAAAATGACAAATTGCTGGGTACGGGAGATTACCACGTCTTTCTGCCCCCCCCCTCCCACCCTGGGAAGAGCTGGTGGATTTGAACCAGGCACCAAGCCCCACAAGTTGGTGTTAGCAAAGAAACTTGCTACATACAAGGCCCCAAGACCACACTACAAGTACAAGTTTGAATAGAACTCATCCATTCTCCAGAATGGGTCAGAAAGCTACCCACCTGGGGGTAGTGTTCCTTGCTTATTTTGAAATAAGAGTCCTCCCAGACACCTAGCCTTTCTTGGGTTTGGTGAGGCAATCCTTGAGACCCCAGCCCCATTTTGGAAGCCCTAACACCACCAAGCATGGCTTAGAGATATGATTCACCTCACCCGTGTGGACTGGGGGCTCCAGCTAGCCGGTGTGGGCATGCTGGCCTCCTTGTCTGCCTCTGCTGTTTGCGAGAGAGTATTTATTTATCAGTCTTGTGCTGGCGGAATGAGGGTGGAGGGAACTAGCAGACTGGGGG
>NW_006400240.1:403067-404835 GCF_000299155.1 Elephantulus edwardii | reverse complement strand
CCCCCCCTTTGTTTTTATCATAATTATGTCATTATCTAGATGAACATCCTTTATACGCACACAAACAAAACCACGTCAGACTTCTAATAAAAGGTCAGGGTTTCAAATCTGCCAGCCTGGGGAGACACTGACCTTTGAGGTACAGAGTAACAATCTCCTCCCAAGTAATTTGTTTGTTTGTTTGTTTGTTTGTTTGTTTGTTTGTTTGTTTCTCCCAAGTAATTTGTAATTGTCAGCTTCAGAACCTGCTGTATGGTGGGATAGGGGCCACAGTATTTTTAGAAGTTCATGTATCATCTTTCACCACAGAATCACAGGTGACTGACTTCTAGACCACACAGAATTCTTAGAACTTTGTGTATCAGCTTTAACCACAGAATCTCGTGTGACAAGCAGAGGTCTCTGTGGCTTCACCCTGGAGCCCATGACATCTCTCAGGCCACTCGCAGCTTCCGAAAACCCGCTGGACGGGTCACCGAGGAGTCACTTCTGACCTGAATGGATGTCATCCCGCGTCATTGATTCTAGAAACATCCAGGGGACAAAATGTGTCCTGAATCCTTGTCTGATCTCAAGGGCTGGGTTGCACCCTGTTGAGTGAATGTGTCATGTTGTTGTTGTAATAGCGACCCTATGTACAACAGCCCTAAACTCTGCTCTTTCCTGTGCCAATCGCACTGTCTCTGACACATCCATCCTGATTACCCCAGCCACTGAATCAATCCACCTCATAGAGGGTCTTCCTCTCCTGCGCTGTCCCTCCATCCTCCCAAGCTTGATGTCCTTCTCCAAGGACTGGTCCCTCCTTGCAATATGTCCAAAGTATGTCAGACAGAGCCTCAGAATCCTTGCCTCCAAGGAGCAGGCTGGTTTAACCCTCTCCAGGATGAATCTGCTTGTTTTCTTAGCAGTCCATGGTACCCTCAATACTCTTCTCCAGCACTACAGCTCAAAGGCATCAATTCTCCTTCTATCCTCCCTCGTCATTGTCCAGCTCTCTGATGCATAACAAGTGATTGCAAAGACCATGGCCTGTATCAGATGCACCTTAGTCTCCAGAGAGACACCGTTGCTCTTCAGTACTTTGGAGAGGTCCCTAACAGCAGAGTTTCCCATGTCAATACATCTTTTAATTTCCAGGCTTCCACTGTCAAGAGACTTGACTCTGGAGCCAAGCAAACTAAAGCTGTGAACAATCTCAATCTCTTCACCATCCATCCTGATGCTGCCAATTGGTCCAGTGGTAAGAATCTTGGTCTTCTTGATACCATGCATTTGTCCAAGATGAGCACTTATTTGCACCATTTTTATAGCTTTTCTGTCACATCTAATGCTGCCACGAGTGTGGGCCTACCTCTCTCTCTGTGGGCATCACAGCCCTGATTTCTTTAGGATACTTAGGAAAGAAGGAAAGAACCAGATACAACAAGAGTCAGCCATGTTCCACCTTGTAAGGAAACCCCGCACTGTGGTCCTCTTTCTGAAGTGTGTCACATCCTGTTTACGATTCAAGGGATGCTGTGCTTGGAAGCAGGCTGCCTCTTTTAATGAGAAGAGAAAGCTATTTGTATCCAATTAGAGATTGGATACATCTACACCAGCATCGTTGAAACACAGAAAGATCGAGCACGTTCAGTCTTCTCTCCGGCAAAGGAAGCCGGCAGGGGGTGAGGGTGAGGGATGGGTTTCTTGGAGAATTGGGATTCCAAGAGGGGGACAAGGGTGGAATTGAAGATTTCCGTGTGTGTGTGTGTGTGTGTGTGTGTGT
>NW_006400240.1:400035-402607 GCF_000299155.1 Elephantulus edwardii | reverse complement strand
GAAACTCTATGTATGAACAGAGCTCAGGCTGTTCGTTCATAGGGTTGCTATGAGTCATCTATGACTCGACGGCACCAAACAACAACAACAATTTTATTGTATTGTATTGTGCTTTGCTTTGCTTTACTTTACTTTATTTTATTTTATTTTATTATTTTATATGTGTGTACCATCAATTTGGATCTGACTGGTACATGAAGAGATTGCCCCTCCTTCTTCAACAGAGTATCTGGTGGATTTGAACCGTGCGCCTCTGGGATACCACCAGGATTTCAAATGCCAACAGGTTCACCATGCCATTAGTAACCCCTAGTGTGATCCCGGCACTGTAACTCAAGGTGCCTTCACCCTTTCTGTCCACCCCACATGGACCTGGATTCACCCCTTCTTGCCCACATAGAACCCTTAATACTTTCTGTATCAGCTTTATTCACAGAATAACACATGACCCCTTTGACATCACACAGTATTCTTAGAACTTTGTGTATCATATTTAACCACAGAATCACACATGATCCCCTTCTAGGCCCCACAGAATTCTTAGAACTTCATGTATCAACTGTAACCACAGAATCACATGTGACTCCTTCTAGAATACATAGAATCCTGAGAACTTCGTGTATTAACTGTAACCACAGAATCACACATGACCCCCCTTGACGACTACGTGGAATCCTTTGAATTTTGTGTATCAGCTGTAACCACAGAATCACACGTGATTCTTCTTCTAAACCACATAGAATCCTTAGAATTGCATGTATCAACTTTAACCACAGAATCACATGATTCCCTTCTAGACAGCACAGAATTCTTAGAACTTCATGTATCAACTTTAACCACAGAATCACACATGACTTCCCCCTTGCAGAGCACAAAGAATGCTTAGAACTTTGTGTATCAGCTTTAATCACAGAATCACACCTGACCCCCCTTGTCGACCACACAGTATTCTTAAAATTTTGTGTATCACATTGAATCATAGAATCACACACGATCCTTTTCTAGACCACACAGAATCCTTAGAATTTCATGTATTAACTTTAACAACAGAATCACATGTGACCCCCTTCTAGACCCCACAAAATTCTTAGACCTTCATGTGTCAACTTTAACACAGAATCACACATGACCCTCTCTTGTAGGCCACATAGTATCTTTAGACCTTTGTCACATTTAACCACAGAATCACACACATGACCCCTTGTAGATCACACAGTATTCTTAGAATTTTGTGTATTAACTTTAACCACAGACCACACAAAATTCTTAGAACTTCATGTATCATATTTAATCATAGAATTACACAGGACCCCTTTTTTGTGACGTTTCTTTGATCACCTGAACATGGATACCATGTAAGAAGAGTCTTTCAATGATGCACAATAGTGTGGTGTGTTACAACCCTGAGTCACTGAAAAGAAACTCATATTTTAAAAAGTATTTTTCAGGGAGTTCTGGTGGCTTAGTGGCAGGAATCTGTATTGTAATCCCAGGAGATCGTGGTTTGACTCCACCAGATGGTCTGCTGAAGAAGGAACAAACTCCTCCTGCACCAGTCAGATCTGATTTGATGGTACACACACACAAAATAATAAAAATTTTAAAAAATCTGGTTTTCTCATTTCCCCTTAACTTGAATTTTGTTATGTGGATGAATGTTCACAAAAAGTTTTAGTTTTGTAAAAGCCACAGTTGCCTTTGTCTGTAAAAGGAAAAATGTTTTGGCTTGTCATTTAGTCAGTCATGTATATTTTGTGGGTGTGTGTGTGGGAGAGAGACACAGAGCTATAGATACAATGTAACCATGTGACTTTTCGCTATTTGAAGATAAAAGCTGCTTGTAAGGGTTTCCAAGCATAAACTCTCACGCAATTATTTCTTCCATCTATCCAATGGCCTCCCTGGATAATCTTTGTCACCTGCAGAGATCTCAGCGCAGACCTGTCCTTTCTTGTCCTGTTTTATCGGTCACCCTCCTCTTTGGTTGTTGCTGTGAGTCATGGACTCAACGTCCACCATGCTGGGCCCAGGAAAACTGCCTGTGACAGAAGCTGCCATCTTTAGAGAAACTTAATTCAAAATCTTCCTGCAAAAGATCTCACTTTGCTTGAAGCAACGTCGCGTGACCGGCTGCGAGTGTGTTGAAGAGACGAAACTGACCACTCGCTGACCGCCCAGTGGGTTTTCAGGAGGAGAAGTCCCACCCTTCTCCCTTGGAGCAGATGGTGGATTTGAACTTTCAAGGTTGCAGCCCAGGGTCTGACACTAGGCTACCAGAGCTTTTTCATGGAAAGGTTAGTGGTTCAAATCCACAGCTGGCTTCTTGCAGGGTCTCCTTGAATTTCTATTTGCATCCTTGGAAATCTGACAGAGTGTTGTTTTGAGTTGGAAGTGAAAAGACGGTAGTAAGAGGTGGTGTGTCTGTTGAATGGCCTGAGTTCTGTCTCAGCTCACAGCAAACCTGCATGAGAACTATAGGAATAGGCTTTCTTGTCTGAAATCTTTATGGGACAAGATGCTCAGGGTGGTTTTTTGGTTTTGTTTTTTGGTGGGTTTTTTTTTTTTTGCAGGA
>NW_006400240.1:388177-398163 GCF_000299155.1 Elephantulus edwardii | reverse complement strand
CGACCACCAAACTGCTTTTCCAGAATGTGTGGACCATTTAGTAACAGTGTTTACCAGGGTGCCTTTCTCTGATGGTGGCATCATATACCTTCAAACAACACACATTCACGGTGCTTACATTTTTTTTTTTGTTGGTTTTTGGTTTTTTAATTTTATTTTAATTTTAATGAACATTTACAGAAATTTTAGATTTCCATTCATTCATTGTTGCACTTTTTTCTCTACTCCCTACCCCCTATGGTTATTACATTGTATCAACAGCTGAACGGAACTAAGACAGCAGGAAACATTGCTGGAGGCAGGTGGCTTGGGCTGAGCTGACTAATTCTGTTATTTCAAAACATATGCAACAGTTACACCCTGACAGGGTTACATTGTGTCCACTCACTCATGCGTAATATGAAGTTCTTGCATTGCTGAACCTCTCCATCATGTTTGTCCAGCGTAACTCACAAAGCAAGGACACTATGCATCTTTCTACCATGGAGGTGCTGGTGAGTTCAAACCCCCAGAAATGATGATCAGTCAGAGCACCTCCTCATGTATCAAGCCAACAAAACCCTGTTACTTGTTCCTTGGAGCGGCTGGTGCAATTGAACTGCCGACCTCTTGGTGTGTCACCAAGAACTTAAGCATGACAAAACCAGGACTGTTTTAATGTGTTGTGGTTTTTTTTTTCTTAAAGAATAGAGTTTCTTCTACTGCCCTGCATTTTGACACAGAGCTGAAAGCAATGTTAACACAACAGTCAGGCCCGTCTTTCGGTCTCAGAGCCTGTGGGAGGATTCGAACTCCTGAACTCCCCCCTTCTTGGACATCCTAGATGCTGGGACCACACACTGCTCAATCCTACTCACCCAACTGTAAATGAGATTTTTCTCCTCTTCTTTGAGGCTGCAAGACTCCCAGCAAAAAGCAAGCAAGGCCTCCCTTTAGAATCCCAGGTCGAACTGTTTGCAGCAGCCGCGTTTGCAATAAAGAAAATTAGCAAAAACCAGAGAGCGGGTGTCGGTTGGGGTGGGGGCACGGGGGTGCACCATTCCTGGGGAACTCTCCCACACGAAGAGGATCTAAAGTGACAAGATCCAATTAAATTTAATTACCCGGGCTGTATTTTCATTTTAACTGACACTTTTTATTAAGGGGCGGCCAATGGTGCCGTACGCAAAACCAAGGCCAAATTGCATCTCCGTAACACAGTTATCTTATGCAAAATTCCAAGTATCTAATTTTATGAAACGAAATTAGAGGCACGGTGGGGCGGGGAGGTGGAGGTGGGGGGGGGGAGGCAGCATTCAGTGGGAGGTTGGTTTGGTTTTTTTTCCTTTCTTTGGGGTGTGTTAGCCTCAGACGGATGTAGTTCTGAAAAGATGTGGCTTTTTATGGGATGAGGGGTGTCTGGGTCTCACTCCCCTCCTGATCGTAAAGAGAAGGCAAAAGATGCGCGTGGCCAGAAAGGGGTGTTACTTGCTGTGAAAATAGGGACATTTTAACAGACAACTCAGAAAAAGAATAGTCCAGAGAGTTCACGCTGGAAAGGTCTCTGTGTGTGTCGTTTGATGTTTTACGTATTTGATGAGGTGGTGAATGAAAGCACAGTCTCACAGCAAAGGAGACAGTCAGAGACACAGAGAGGAAGACCCTGAAAGAGATGATGGATGGATGAACAGAGTGACCCCAGGCTTGGACTAGAACATGTCAGAAAGGGTGTGGGCGTGGAAGGACAGGACAGGGGTCAGATTGGCTGTCCACAGGGTCACTATGCCAAGTGGTCACTTCAATGACATGCAACGGCAACACTATTGAATGTCTCAGAGATGTTCAAAAGAACAAAGTGGTCAGTCTTGGACGAAATACTCCTTGGAGTTGAGGATGGGGAGACTTGGTCTCACATCCTTGGGTTATACTGTCAAGAGGGGCCAGGCCTTGGAGAAGGACGTCAGAGGAAGACCCTTCATGAGATAGATGGACCGAGTGACCCCAGCCTTGGGCTGGAGTAGGTCAGAGAGGCTGAGGACAGGGGCTGGAGAGGACAGGGCTTGGAGCTGCTGTTTATTGGGTTGCATGAATCATACAAGTTGCCTCAATGGCCCCTGAAAAATGCACCATCTAGAATCAGAAATTCTATCTTACAGCTCAAGGCAGAGACGCCCAGAAATATTAAATCATATGTGGAAACATTAAAAAAAACCCAAGCTTTTTCAGAATCCGAGGCATGAGACCACCTTTACAAACAACCCTTGACTGGGGCAGCTTCTGAGACCCCAAGAGCTTGCCCTCGAGTCCTGATAATCGCATTTTACTCGACAGAGTGAATGTTTCTCACTGACCTCAATACTATCGTAATAACTCACCCTGTCTGTAGCTCACAGTCTGTAATTACCCTTCTCAAACTCCACTCGGTGAAGAAGTCACCTTCTCGTTCTGCTCCACACCCCGCAAGGGATGATATTTAAAACAAGGGATGCTGTTGCTACCATTTTGATTGGAAAAGTACAACTTGTCTATTTGAACAAGAAACAGTAAGAAGAATTTATATAAAGCCAAAAAAGAGTGTCTTGTTTTAATGTGACACATACACTAAACACAAAAATCCTTTTAAAGACTGAGAAAAGTGCATCCGTGTCACCCTGGGCCCAGTGATACAAGATTATGTTTTCCTGCTGTGAAAATATTGTTGTTATGTGCTGTCGAGTCACCTGTGACCCTATGGACAACAGCCCTAAACTCTGCTCTATCTTGAGCCAATCGCACTGTCTCTGATACGCCCAACCTGATTACCCCAGTCACTGAATCAATCCATCTCATCGATGGTCTCCCTCTCTTTCTCCATCCCTCCACCCTTCCAAGCATGATGTCCCTCTCCAAGGACCTGTCCCTCCTTGCAACATGTCCAAAGTATGTTAGATGAAACCTCAGAATCCTTGCCTCCAAGGAGCACACTGATTTCAACCTCTCTAGGATGAACCTGTTCATTTTCTTTGCAGTCCGTTGTACATTTAACACTTTTCTCCAGCACCACACAGCTCAAAGGCATCAATTCTCCTTCTATCCTTCTTGGTCATTGTCCAGCTCTCTGATGCATAACAAGTGATCGCAAAGACCATGGCCTGTATCAGGCGCACCTTAGTCTCTCGACTGACACCATTGCTCTTCAGTACTTTGGAGAGGTTCCTAACAGCAGACTTTCCCATCGCAATATGTCTTTTAATTTCCTGGCTGCTGGTGCCAAGAGTGTTGACTGTGGAGCCAAGCAAACTAAAGCTGTGAACAATCTCAATCTCGTCATCATCTGTCCTGATGCTGCCAATTGGCCCAGTGGTGAGAATCTTTGTCTTCTTGATATTGAGATATTATGCATTCAAAAATTGGACTAAGGATGACAGAAGAATGGTGGTGTTGGAGATGTATATATTGAATATATCATGGACTGTTAAGAAAACAAACAGATTCACCCTGGAGAGGGTGAAACCAGGCTGCTCCTTGGAGGCAAGAGTGCTAAAGCTTCGTCTGACATATTTTGGGCATGTTGCAAGGAGGGACCGATCCTTGGAGAGGGACATCATGCTTGGGAGAGTGGAGGGACAATGCCGGAGAGAAAGACCCTGGATGAGATGGATTGATTCAGTGACTGGCATCATGGGGGTAGGTGTGTCAGAGACAGTGAGATTGGCTCAGGACAGGGTAGGGTTCAGAGCTGCTGGACACAATGTCTCTATGAAGTTGCAGGTGACCTGATTGCACATAATAACAGCAAGAGTTTTCTAATATCCTGCTTGTAAAAATCCTCTACTCATATTGGGGAGTGGGACTGAAATTCCTCAAACATCTCCAAATCAGGTCTGATTAAGAGTATCCCTTATAAAAAAAAAAAGAAAGAAAAACAAACAAACAAAAAGAGTATCCCTTATCAATACGCACTCCTAAGCTCTTCCTCCCTGGTGGAAAATGAATATTGAAACAAGAAAAAAAAAAAAGAACTCTGCATTGAGTCCTACTCATTTGAGTATTGATCCCCATGGCTTATTGATCAGAGGGATATTGTGAACGAGAGTGAACCTGGAGTGAAAAAGCCACAGCCAGGAACAGATCTCCAGTGGAGATGAAGGAGAAGCAAGATTTTAAAAATGTTTTTTTTTTAAATGTTAAAAAATGATACACCCCACCACCCCCCCACCTCCCTTCTCTGTCTCAAGAGGTACAATACCTTTTTATTGATGATTCCTGAATTTCCATTTTCATAAAATAAATGGAGGTACCTGCGGATAATAGCGCTGCTCAATATTTATGAAGTGCCTTTTTAGAATAAATTCAGAAATTCGGTATTAATCATTACAGTCATTACACGCCGCGGGTCCATAAATATCCCACAGAAACGCCATTTATTTTTTTGAAAACCCGTAATGAATAGCAGATGAGATTGAGAAGTCGGCACTCCCAGGTGGATTTATTGGGACAGTTAAGAGCTTTTTCGGCTTAACTTGGCCCCAAAACCTAAGTGCAATAATGACAGCTTTCCCCCCCTAAAGCCACCCCCCCCTTTGGCTAGAGAAATAACCACTTTAAAAAAAAATTCTTTTCTCCCAGGCATGAATTTTTTTTTTCATGTGTATGTGCGTGTACATTAGATTATTTATCTGGCAAAGCCACATTTTTTTAAAAATTTTATTAATTTTAATGAATGTTTACAGAGATTTTGGATTTCCATTCATTCATTGTTGCATTTATTTCTCCCTACCCACCACTCCCCCCCCCACCAGTTCACTCTTCTCTTTGAAAAATAAACGAAAACTTATTTCATTGGTACACAATCCCCCCCTACCAAAGCTAGAATTTTGAGCCCTTCTTTTCTGTTTTGGTTTGTTAATTAAAAGAAAAATTTTTTTTCATTCGCGTTGTGTTTCCTACCATCCTACATGTACATTTTGTCTTATAAAATTCATCACCATTAAGAAAAAAATTCATCGCCATTAATTGATGCCCACAATCACCCCATCTTTTCATATCCCCAATGGATATTATCTAATAAATTCACAACCTCTCCCATCCTCCATTCACTAAATTCCAAAACCCTATAATTTCACTCCCTCTGCATCTTCACAACCCCCTGCTTCCTCCCGTTAATTCTTTGGAGATTCATACACACTTTACAAGTTATCATCCTATTATTTTTAAAATCATGGTCTTATGCAGTATTTGTCCTTAGAAGACTGAGATAGTTCACACACCAAAACACTATCTAGCCTCTCCCTTCTTATCTAGTGTTTTTTTATTTTTATTTTTTCCTTTTCTAAAATTTATTATTAATTTCAATGAAAATTTATAGAGACTTTGGATTTCCATTCATTCATTGTTGCACTTAGTATGTTTGTGTTTTGTTTTGTTTTTACAGTCATTGCTCCTGAGAGTTGCCTAGGACTCCAGGGTGTAAATATGCTACCATTTCCCAATCTAGTCATTTTCTGATGGATAATGGGGCTGTTCAGATGTTCCTACAATGGCGATGGTGAATAACCCTGCTGTGAACATTGGTGTACAAATCTCTGTTGTGTCTCAGTTCTATTTTTGGAGGAATTCTTTCCAGCGGTGGAATTGCTGGGTTGCATTTCTCAGAAAAACAGTACCCAGGTCTGAGGGGGCCATGGGGTCGAAGGAAGCAAAGCTGTCAAAGCTTTCAGCTCTTTACAACTAGGTCAGAGGTTCAAACCCACCAGCTCCCCTGAAGGACAAAACTGAGGCCTTTCTGTTTCTGGAAAAAGTCACAACCTTGGAAACCCCATGGGTCAGCTCTGCTCTGTCCTGCAGGGTCACTGGGGGTCAGACACAAATGAATCCCAGCTGGTGACACTGTATCTCACGCCTGGTCCACTCTGTTAGGATTACTGTCCTCTCCAGGGTGGCTGGGAGTTAGAATGGAGCCAAAAGCTGTGGGTTTGGGGCTGAAGAAAAATGAAACTGTGTGAATTTAGCTAATTTGAAGACACAGGGAAGGCATCCAGGCCCCCCCACACTCCACTCTGAGGGTCAAGGTTCCAGTTATTCCAAATAACTCTAGAATGACCTTCCAACTGACCACTCCATTTGATGGGCCATGGACAGCAACTCTCCAAGACCCCAGAGCTGTCTTCTGTCTACACACAGGGTTTCCAACAGAACGTAACAGCCAGGACTTTATTCCTCTGTATTTCTGGGAGAACTTGAATCTCTCACCTTTATGTAACATTCAAGGGGACACACAGATCCACGGGGATTTCTCAGTGTCCGGTTTTCAATAAGAAGATGGACAAACTTTCACGTCTGTGCATCTGCTGAGCGGATTTGAACCGCCGACCTTGTGTCTAACAACACTAGCTTCTGCAGATGCAGAGACAAAACCCACAATCCGCTTCCTTTTCTTTTAGATTCACACGAAGCCTCCATCTGGTGTCTGAGGCTACACATTTTAAATGGGAGTAGATTACTCATTTTAAAAAAATATTTTTTTTAAATTTTTTCTTTTTCGTTTGCAGAGACTTTGGATTACATGATGCAGGAAGTGGTTTCGAACCACTGACTTTTTGATGGATAATCATGGACGGGGTGGAAGGAATAATAAATGATAAGAGAACAAAGGCCGGGGTGTGTGGATTCCCAAGACTGACCTGGACTAACTCCTGAAAGGAGAAATGGCCCCATCTACAGTATCCACCGTACAAAACTCCTTTGCCCAAAGTCAGACGTGTCCTCCACTCTCCAGTACCCACCTGGCCAGGTGGCCGGTCATTGTCCAGCTCTCTGATGCATTGCAAAGGCCATTTCTGACATGATGCTATTGTGCAAAGGGTCACCACATGAACTCTGTAAGCTCACAGGTATAATTCACGTTTATAGCAAAGTACAATCCGTTCATCCATGGAGCTTGGCAACCTCAGGCCCTAATAGGCTATAATTCAAGTTAATGGCAACACACAACCCCCATCTATCCTCAGAGCTTCTCAGATACAGTCCTTTGTTGTTGTTGTTGTTTTAATGTGGTATCCAGTGAACTAAGACTCATAGTGACCCTTTGCCCAATAGCTCTGAGCCCTGTTCTATGTCGAGCCAATCTCACTGTTTCTGACACATTTATGACCCTTTACTGGATCTACCCATCTCATCCGAGGTCTTCATCTCTTGCACTGTCCCTCCACCCTTCCAAGCATGACGTTGTTGTTGATTGCTTTCAAGTTGAGCATGACTCATGACCTTATGAACAAAAGGCTTGAAGCCCCTCTACAACTATCAACATTTATCAACATTCATAGAGTTTATGGAGACATGTGATTTAAGAAGTAGAATGCACTTCTGCTTCCAACCAAGCATGATGTCCCCCTCCAAAGACTGGTCCTTCCTGGCCACCTGTCCAAACTACTTGAGATGGAGCTTCAAAATCTTTGCCTCCAGGGAGCAGCCTGGTTCTAACCTCTCCAGAAAAGACCTCTTTGTTATCTTGGTGATCCATGGTTTTGGTCAATACTCTTCACCAGCACCACAGCTTTCAAAATATCATTTTTTCTTCTGTCTCATTGGTCATTGCCCAGCTCTCTGATGCATTGCAAAGGCCATGGCCTGGATTAACTGCATCTTAGTCTCTAGACTGACATCCTTGCTCTTCAATACTCAGACATCCTGGACTGCAGATTTCCCCCAAAGCAATGCATATTTTGATTTCCTAACTGCTGGTATCAAGATGTGTGATTGTGGAGCTGAGTAAATTATAAATGTTAAAAACTCAATCTCTTTTTATCATGGTGCTGCCAACTGGCCCAGAGGTGATAATGTTTGTTTTCTTGATGTTGAACTTCAATCCATATTGAAGGTTGCAGTCCTTGACCTTCTGCAGCAAGTGCTTCAGGTCCTCCTCAGTTTCAACAGCCAACTTTGTGTCATTTACATAAAGCAGGTTGTTGATGAGTTTTCCTTCAATCCTGATGCCACATTTCGCCTCATAAAGCTCAGCCACCTGAATGATCTATTCCACATACAGATTGAAAAGGTATTGAAACAGGATGCATCCCTGACACACTGCTTTTCTGATTTTGAACCAGGCTATAATTCAGATTAACAGTAAAATACAATCTCTCCCCCCGCCCCACCCCTATCCTCAAGACCTTCACAAATACAATTCCTAACAGGCTATAGTTCAGGTTGATGGCAATGTCAAACTGTGAGAGATAGTGTCATTGTTGTTGTTGTTGTTGTTTTAAGTGGGGAACAATGTATTCAAGTTTTGTAAATAAACTTGTAGAAATTTAAAAAGAAAGAAAGGAAAGAGGGAGAAGGGAAGGGAAGGGAAAGGAGGAGAGAAAAGAAGAGAGAAGAGAAGAGAAGAGAGGAGGGAGGAGAAGAGGGAAGGGAAGAGGAAAGAGGAAAGGAGAGGAGAAGGAAAGAGAAAAGATAAGAGGAAAGGAAAGGAGAGGAGAGAAAAGGAAAGGAAAGGAAGAAAAAAGAAAAGAGAAGAAAAAGAAAAGAAACAACGGGGACCTTTTGAGAGCAGATTACCAGATTTTTCTTCCATGAGTTCAAACACCAAACTTTCCAAATCATGACGGAGCACTGAAGGCTTCCTGCTGCCTTTAACAGAGATTTCAGCCCAGAAAAACCTCAGGGAACCATCAACTCTTTAAGAGTTGTGGTGGTTTTTTTTTGTTTTGTTTTGTTTTTTGTTTTAAAAAAGCATAAAACAAAACACACAAACTTCCAAATAACTAGGCAGCATTTAGCCAGGAATAGAAAGTTCCCAAGTCCAGAAGGGATGGGAGTCAAGGATGAACGGATGTGAGACTCACATCAAGGGACTGGGAAGGATGCTGGTATTTTGAGAGGATTGTTATCAGCAAAGAATTTCTTCATAGTGGAATTGGATATGTGTGTGTGTGGGGGGGGGAATTACTCTCTAAATTTTCTTCTACATCACAGTAAAAAGGATTTTCTTAAAATTCCTTACATTGGGTGGGGAATTACTCTGCTGTGTAAATTTTCTTCTACATCACAGTAAAAAGCATTTTCTTAACATTCCTTACACTGGAATAGAAACACAACTGGGGTCCAGCCGTCCCACTGTGCACGTGCGAGTGAATGACCATTTCTAACAACCTTGAGAACAGATCTGACCCCTGTCCTGGCCTGTCCTGTCCTGTCCTGGTTGACCTTCTTCCAAGACAGACTTGTGTGGGTTTGTGTGTGTGTGTGTGGGGGGGGGGGTTGGCCATCCGTGGAATACTCAACATTATTCTTCAACAGTACAATTTGGGCCTGTATAAATGAGCAGGAAATGTCACATATCGGCACCTCTGTCCTCATCAACACAGGTGTGTAAGGATGCTGGATGGAGGAGACCCTACCAGTCACGGCCAGAAGTCCTTATGTCTCTCTCATGACCACCTGTTCAGTATTTCCTTTTATCACCCCTCCCAGATTATATTAGCTACCGAGGTCCCGAAAATGAGATCAAGAGACCTTGAGCTCACTGTATGCACGCTGGTAATCGGATTTCAGCAATGACATTACGCACTCAGGGAACTGGGTTTTTCTCCTGCTGAGACAAATGAAACCCACAGAGTCCTGTCTGTGAACTGAGGGACACCCGGCTCTGACCACTTCTCGAATGACCAACAGACACATGAAGAAATGCTCCAAATGCAAATCAAAACCACAATGAGGTACCCACCATCTCACATCCAGTAACAGTGGCAACGTTGAACAGAGCAGCCACGTAATAGATGCTGGAGAGGTGGTGATGAGAAAGGAACCCTTATATATTGTTGGTTGCATTGTAAAATGGTGCGACCACTCTGGAAAGCACTTTGGGTTTTTCTCAAAAAGCTGAACATAGAAATTCAATAGAACGCAGCTATTCCACTGCTTGGAATCTACCCCGAGAATATGAGAACTGAGGGACAAAGTGAGATTGTACACCAATGTTTATAGCGGCGTTGTTTACCATCGCAAGGACATGGAAACAGCCC
>NW_006400240.1:385922-388059 GCF_000299155.1 Elephantulus edwardii | reverse complement strand
GAATATTATGCAGCACGCAAGAGCAGTAACTTTGTAAATTATTACTTAACTTGGGAGGGACTGGAAAGCATTATGCTGAGTGAATTACTTCAGTCCTGCAAGGATAAATATTGTATAAAACCATTATTGTAGAATGACTATAAGGATCCAGGAGGGGTGGGAAGGGCTGGAAGCAGAGGGGTGTGAATGTGTAGATGGACAGGGCATTAATCATGGGATTGTACCATTTTAACTGGGTGGGGTGAGGGAAATGGAAAGAATTTGTTCTTAAAAACAATGTATTCAGGGAGCTCTGGTGGCCTAGTGGCAAGAAGCTACACTGCAATCCCAGAGGTACATGGTTCGAATCCACCAGATGCTCTGCTGGAGAAGGAGAGGCAATCTCTTCCTGTGCTGATCAGATCTGATTTGATGGTACACAAACACAAAAATAATAAACTAAAATTAAAAATATTCAAAAATGCACTCAAATTTTGTAAATAAACAAATAGAAAATGTAAAAAACTTAAAATTATCATGTAAACAAACAAAAATAAGTGAAAGGTTATGGCCTCCAAAACCTTATGGACTTGGTCTACTTGGTTGTACACATAAGATTACCATAATTTGAAATTAATTTCCCTTACATGATTGGCTGATCATGAGCTCAAATACAATTTGTTCTTAAAAACAACATATTCAAATGAAAACATTTTTCTTTCACTTTTCAAAGAGAAGAGTGAACTGGTTGGGGAGGGGTGGGCAAGGTGAAAAGTTCAACAATGAATGAATGGAAATCCAAAATATCTGTAAATTTTTTATTGAAATTAATAACAATAATAAATGCAAAAAATCAATATATTCAAATTTTGTAAATACATTAGTGGTGGGGGGAGTGCATTGCAGAATATCATATAAATTGCAGGTGAGAAAAACTAAAATATGTTTAAAAATCAACCGACACAGAGTTCATTGGGAGTGCATTGCAAAATACCAAATAAAGTGCAGGTGACGCTGAACTCTGTGTCACTGGGGTGTCGAATGACATAACGGTGACCCATGGTGGACAATGTTTGGTGGAACTCGCAATTTTAAGACAGGTTTGGAAGCTGGAGTGGCATCCACGTCCTAAACCACATGCCTCTGGAAACTCTATGAACTTTGAAAAACAACAATACTTAGACAAAGGTTTCAGACCTTTTGTTCATGGGGCGGCTGTGACTCATACTCAACTCGAATGCAAAAAAAAAATATTGTTCAGCTGTTAATTACGAGAGTAGAAAGATAGAAAATGGAAAAATAATATTTTTGTAAAGAGATAAGCTTTGGAATAGTGTGAAACACAATGTTTATGCACTTTGTAGGGAAACCAATATTTTTAAAATATTTAAATATTTAAAAATAAACATTTTAAAAAGAGGAAAAGATAAACTTTCATTACAAGCTCAATTTAAAAAAAAATAAAAAGGAAAAAATGGCCAGGTTTTTTTGTCTTTTTTAAAAACAGCAGAAAAGGGGAAAAAAATCCAGCAACATCAGAAAAGAAGGAATGACTTGTTCTGTATTATCTTCCCTGAGAAATAAAACAAAATTAAGGGAGTTTTGACGGCCTGTGACAAGAAGTTGCATTGCAATCGCAGAGGTATAAACTGCTTCGTGGAAGAAGGACAGACAAATTCCTTCTGTGTGATTAACTGTCTCTGGAAAACCCACTGACGGGTAAGCTACAGTCAGTTCTGACTCAACAATACACAATAAACAAATTAAACAAAAAAATAACCCCAAACTGAAAATTCAGAAGTTCCAACCCACCACCCTCTCCATGGAAACAGGTAGAGGCTATGTGCCTCTGTAAAGACTTGCTCAGGACAAATTTTTACAACGTCCACTTGGAATGGACGCCTAGCTGACCATCCAGTGGGTTT
This sequence comes from Elephantulus edwardii, assembly GCF_000299155.1. Classification (NCBI taxonomy): domain Eukaryota; kingdom Metazoa; phylum Chordata; class Mammalia; order Macroscelidea; family Macroscelididae; genus Elephantulus; species Elephantulus edwardii. The sequence continues at coordinate 386,155 of NW_006400240.1, read as the reverse complement.
CAAGAGGCTGCAAATCACCTAGGAAGAGATTGTCCATCTTTCTTCCCAAGAGCAACTGGTGGATTTGAACCCACTGCTTTTGGGTAGAGAGCAGCATGCCTTACACGGTAGACCACCAAAGCTGTTAGTAAAACGTTAAGGAAAAGAAATACAGGATTCAGTATTATTTTCATGACAAGATGATAGGAAAATAAATGCATAGTACAATGGACTGTGTACTCGTGTTTCTCTGT
>NW_006400240.1:380232-385412 GCF_000299155.1 Elephantulus edwardii | reverse complement strand
TACATTTCTTTTAATTCATTAATTTTAATGAAAGTTTAGAGAGACTTTGGGTTTCCAGTCATTCATTGTTGCACTTTTCTCCCTGTCCACCCCTTCCCCCCTAAATCACTCTTCTTGAAAAGAAAAAGCAAAACTCTTTCATTATGATCAAGAGGGTTGGTTTTTTTTCCAAAGAGAAAAAGGAACTGGAGGAAGGTGTGGGCAGGGAAGAAAATGTGCAATAATGAATGAATGGGGGAAAATGAAATGGAATGAATATGCTGTAAAAATTTTTTAAAAATTCATTTTAAAAAATTGCTAAGGAAAAGTGTCCACAAAGATAGGATCAACCCTGGAGATCTGAAAAGGCTAAGAAGGGCCATGAGAAAAGAATGAAAACTAATAAGCAGGTAAGCTGCATGGAAAGAAAGGAAAAACACAATCATTACACGTTGTAATTAGTTATGTTTATCAATAGTAATTAGTGTTAGAAAACAAAATATCCATCAAGTGCTGGATGGATAACCAATGCAAGATGCAAACATTCACTCAAGTGAAAACAATTAGATTACACTGGCAGGAAGCTAAGGAAAGATTTTGGTGGTTATTTTTTTTAATGATTTTAAATTGATTTTAATGAAAGTTTACAGATACTTTAGAGTTCCATTTCATTCACTGTTGCATTTTTCTCCCTGACCACCCCTCCTCCGCATTGGCTTTTGTTTTTAAAAAATAGTAGCAGTAATAATAATAATAATAAATTTATAGTATAATATAATATAATAGTAATAATACTTTCATTGTTTTACAATCCCTCCCCCCAAGTCCACTCCACTATGCAGCCTTCACTCTAGACTCCTGTCATGACAAAAATTCCTAATCACATATCCCTTTTAAACAGTTTTCTCCCTCATCTATTTCAATGCAGTATACATTATTTATTCCATCTTTGTCATTCTCCCCCCAACCCCGAGGTCAGTCCTGTTTTACAACAGTGGCACCACGCAGTATTTGCCCTTTTGTGACTGAGATAGTTCACTCAGCATACTGTCCTCCAGGGTCACCCACTTTGCATACTATTGCATGAATTCCTTGTTTTTCAGTGCTGTATAGTATTCCATTATGTGAATACACCACAGCGTCTCACTTGGGTTGTTTCCAACTCCTTGCTATTATGAACAAAGCCACAATAGACATGGGTGTTCATATATTTGCATGGGTGTCAGTTATGGTCATTTTTTTTTGGTATATTCCCAGTAGTGGAATGGCTGGGTCAAATGGTATTTCTATTTGCAACTTTTTGAGAAGGCGTCATACCGCCTTCCACAGTGGTTGCACCATTTTACACTCCCACCAACAGTGGATAAGGGTTCCAGTGTTTCCACAACCTAGCCAGCATTTGTTGCTTGCTGGTGTGTTGAATTTTACTATTTTTAATAGTCTTTTTTAAAAATTAATTTTAATGAATATTTACAGAGATTTTGGATTTCCATTAATTCATTGTTGGACTTTTCTCTCTGCCCATCCGCACCTCCCCCAGTTCACAATTCTCTTTGAAAAGTAAAAGAAAAATACCTTCTGACTCGGGTGAGATGATAGCTCTTAGTTGTTTTGAAAGGGAAGGTATATGACCACACAGAATTCTTCTCGCCTGGTGCTCTGGGATAAAAAGGATGAGGAAGTGGAATGAATATGAGTGAATCAATCAGTCAGATGATAAAAAATAAGGGGTTAATTGGTTATTATAATGAGTCACAGGATTTGGTGGCCATGAACACTATAAAATAACCTGCGTAACAGTGTTTTCCACAATCAACCAGCAGCCGGGAAATCAAGAGACCAATTGCAAAGTCAGCTGACAGGAACCTCTGTCCAGAGACGTGAAGAGCAACGATGTCAAACTGGAGACTAAGGTGCACCTGATCTGGGATATAGTCTTTGTAATAGTGTGTTAAGCTTCGGAGAGCTGGACAGTGACTAGGGAGGATAGAAGGAGAATTGATGCCTTTGAGCTGTGGTGCTGGGAAGGAGAATTAAATATACCATGGAATGCTAGGAGAACAAACAGATTCATCCTGGATAGGGTGAAACCAGGTTGCTCCTTGGAGGCAAGGATTCTGAAGCTTCGTCTGACATATTTTGGACACATTGCAAGGAAGGTCAGGTCCTTGGAGAGGGACATCATGCTTGGGAGGGTGGAGGGACAGCGTAGGAGGGGAAGACCCTCTATGAGATGGATTGATTCTGTAACTGGGGTTATGGTGGTAGGTGTGTCAGAGGCAAAGCAATTGGCACTGGAAAGAGCAGCATTTAGGGCTGTTGTACAAAGGGTCGCTATGAGTCGCAAGCCACTCGACGACACTTAACAACAAGACCAGAAAAATATATTTACAGTTTTGGAAACCAATACAAAGTATTTATGAGTCAGCATCAATTCAGGGGCAGAGTTTGATGCAGTGGTCCTTGGTAAAGGCCATCAAGTCAAGTAGGACTCCTAGTGACCCTGTGGACAGCAACTCTGAGCCTTGTCCTGTCCTGACCCTCTCTGACAGGCACCAGCCCATCTCTGTGGTCACTCTGTCCATTAATCTCATGGAGAGCCTTCCTTTCTGTCTCATACCCTCCACATTCTCTAGCAGAATGTCCTTCTCCAAGGACTGGCCCCTCTTGACCACAGGCCCACAATGTTACAGACCAAGTCTCCACATCCTGGCCTCCAAGAAGCCACCCTGGTTGACCTCTCTCCAAGAAAGACCTGTTTGTTCTCTTGTGAGTCCGTAGGATGTTCAGACCTCTTCTCCAACCCCACAGCTCCAAGGTATCCATTCTCCTGCCTTCTTTAATCATGACCCACCAGGTTCCAATGCCCAGCAAATGATCGAGAAGACCATGGCTCGAATCAGGCAAACCTTACCCTTGAAACTGCTATCATGGACGCCTTTAGACAAGTCCTTCACAGCTGAATTTCCCAAAGCACATCCCTGTTTTTGAATAGAGCTGCGTTTCAAGTGCATCCCAGGTAAGGGCAGCGGTGCAAGACTGGACCCTCTGGTGAGCTCGTGGTAAGAAGCGCCGCTGTGAACGCAAAGGCAGACAGGTCTAATCCACCAATGACTCCATGGCACGACAGAAAGGCCAGTGTCCTCTGAGTTACAGCCTCTGAAAACCAACCAGAAGGCCAGTTAGGGGGTTAGTTCCCTACCCCACGCAAAGGGGAGGAATTTCTCTACTGGGAATGATAAGCATTTTCCTGTGGTGGGGAGTCAAAGTGTGAGGGTCCCTCTGTGCTTAAGGAAACATCTATGGGGCGCAGCTGGCCAGGGCGCGCAATGGTCCTTCTCTCCAAGAGATCCGCGAGGTCTCCTCGTCAGCCTGTTACTAACTTTCCCGTGTCCATTTAATTTCTGCGTCATCCTTATATTTAATTAGAGCAAGGGGGAGACACCGTGTGACTTAAAGACTGTGAGACCCACGAAGGAACCGGCTGACAAATCTCTGCGCTCCCGGGCGCCCATCAAGGGCCAGCGAGAGCGCGCGCAGGGAGCGGCGCTAATCTTTCCACTAATTCTCAATTACGTGGAAATGAAGCCATACATCACAGAGACAGCTGGATCGATGCAAACGTGATTTCTCCCCGTGACTGGCAGGCTCCCAAAAGGTTTCCTCGAAGTGGCTTGACGCTCGGGCCCTGCGCTGGTTACGGGGAGGAGATGGGGTGGGGGGAACAGCGTGAACTGAGGCTTTGGACTCACCGAGGGGTGGGGGGTTTGGAGGGAGGCGAGGTGCGCCCATTTGCACCCATCAGCCATCTCATTTTGCGCCAGTTCGTACCTGCTGTCGTAAATGAGAACGAAATTAAATTTCACCCCACTATCTCCACAGAAACCATTTAAATTTTTCATGGAAAAGAAATTGTCCCCGGTTCGCTAAGGTCCCCTGAATCCTATGAAAATGTACGGGGCAGCGGCGGCGACGGAAATAAATTTGTGTCACGAGCAAACCTGCCTTTCTCTGTAATGTCATTCACGACGCGGATCGCAAATGAGACGCCGCCCGGCGCCCCAGAATGGCAACGTGGGGGCGCCCCCTCCGCGCGCCGCCTCCGCCCGCCGCGCCTCGGCCACCCCGCCTCCCGGGTATTCATTTGCAACCGTGGGGGTTTTTTACATTCATGAGGGCGAGATTGAAATGTAAATGAGGCTCAAAGGAAGGACTCAGCAGACGCCCGGGCCGCAACGCGGGTGTCAGGGCGCAGGGACGAACAAGGAAATGGTTACCGGTGGGGAGACCTCCGGAGCGAGGGCGCATCAATCACCCTGCAGCCGTCAAACCAGGAATAAAACCGCCTGCGCTGCAGCCATGCGCGCGGGGCCAAGAGCCCCCGCATTACCTACCTGTTGTCGTCGTGGAGTCTGGGGCTGGGGGACACAGGTGTTGTTGGCTGGTCCCAGGCACGCCTGCCCGTGCGCCCCTCTCCTCCCCACCCGTGTGCCCCTCTCCTCCCCACCCGTGCTCCCCTCTCCTCCCTTGCAGCCAACCCCAGCAGACGCTGACCTCTGTTCAATCCCTCTAAATCATCTGCTTTGGTCTCCACGGACTCCCCGGAATGGAGGGGACATGGAGCTGGTGTGGAGGGGGTGACCACCTGCATGAAGGAGACACGTGAACCAGGGGCCAAGTCTTTCCTCCTGTTTCCTGGGCTTCATGCGCTTTCTCTGTCTCTGCCTTTTTGCCTCTATTTTTCTGCCCCGCGTATAAATATATATTTATAAGCTTTGCTGGTCCAGTGGTAGAGTTGGGCTGCCAACCCAAAGGGTAGGCTATTCAAATCCACCATCTGCTTCATTGCAGAAAGGAGGAGGAAAAAGAAGAAGGAGGAGGAGGAGGAAGAAGAAGGAGGAGGAGGAGGAGGAAGAAAAAGAAAGAGGAGGAGGAGGAGAGAGAGAAAGAGGGAGGGAGGGGGAGATAGAGCAAGAGAGAAAGAAAGAGAGAGGAGAGAGAGACATAGAGAGAGACAGAGACAGGGAGAGAGAAAAGAAAAAGAAAGGAAGAAAGGAAAAGGGAGGAGAGAGAGACAGAAAGAGAGAGCAAGAGAGAGAGAAAGTGAGAATGAAAGTAAGAAAAAAGAAAGAGAGAGAAAGAAAGAAAGAGAGAGAGAGAGAGAGAAAGAGAAAGACACAGAGAGAGAGAGAGAGAGAGAA
>NW_006400240.1:375441-380132 GCF_000299155.1 Elephantulus edwardii | reverse complement strand
AAATGAACGAAAGAAAGAAAGACTGATTTAGCTCCCTGATTAAAACAAGCTTAGAAGAAGGAGTGACAACCACTTCTGAAAGAGCTTGCCTCCGGAAACCCTATGGACATGTAAAAACAACGGAAGTTATACACGTGTCCAGGTCTATCATTCATAGGGTCGCTGTGAGTCGTCTATGACTCGACCACACTTAACAACACCATGGAGAGATCTCTGCTGGCCTGGTAGATAGAAAGTGACGCTCCCAAGCCCAAGGTGGGTGATTTTAATCTGTGGCCCCCAGGACTGGTTTTAATTGTTTTTGGTCAAATATACTTCTAAGTGGCATAACCATGGCCTGTCCACTTGTGGTACAGAGGTCACTTGTGGTTGCTGTGATGATGAACACTGTGACATTGACGTGTCAAATGCTAGAATGGTCATACATGGTGAACAGTGTTTGTTGGAGCTTCCCAGATTCAAACAAGTTTGGAAGCAGGAGAGGCATCCACTTTCACAATAGCTTGTCTCCAGAAACTCTATATTTGAAGATGGAGAAACGATGAAAGCTATACACGTGCTCAGGGTCTTTTGTTCACAGGGTCGCTATGCGTTCGTTGTCTTGGACTCACTGGCACTTAACAACAACATATAGATATTTAGACATATATAGATATACACTCCTCTGGAAACCCTATGAACTTTGACAAATGTCAATAGTTGCAGAGGGTCTTCAGGTCTTTTGTTCAGAGGGTCACCATGAGTCGTGCTTGACTCGAAGACAATCAACAAGTATTGCATTGTGTGACTATACCACAGCTTCTCTATCCGTTCATTTGTTGATGGGCACTAGGGTCGTTTTCAGCTCTTTGCTATTGCGAACAAAGCTGCAGTAAATGTAGGTGTCTGATTAATGTTAGGATGTGTTGTTGTTGTTAAGTGCCGTAGAGTCGCTTGTGACTCATAACGACACTAAGCGCAACAGCCCTAAACTCTGCTCTGTCTTGTGCCAATCACACTGTCTCTGAGACTCCCATCCCGATAACTCCAATCACCGAATCAATTCACCTCATAGAGGGCCTTCCCCTCCTGCGCTGTCCCTCCACCTTCCCCAGCATGATGTCCTTCTCGAAGGACCAGTCTTTTCTTACAACATGTCCAAAGTAGTTAGGATGTGAGAAAAAAAAATGGGTCAAAGGGCTGAAGGTACTAGCTGTGACTTGGGGGTGGGGGTGGGGCAAAGATGGGCCCACAAATTTACCACCTTGAGAAGCGAAGGGAGATCCAGTTGGAGTCACAGCTAATGAAAAAGCTATGGGCTGAGTGTTTGGCAAATTAAGAATTGTCAGAACCAAGTCATTGTATTGATCAATTGCTCCGTAGGCTGGTGAAAACGGGACCCATGAAGAAGGAACCCAGGAGAAGGCATCTGGAAGAAGATTCAATGTCTTTGTGATGTTGGAGAAGAGAAATGAATATCACAGGGATGATGAAAAGAACAAATAAGTCTGTCTTGGAGGAAATGCAACCCAGACATGGATGGACAGAAGGACCGCAGCCATGGGATGGAGTGTGTCAGAGAGGCTTAGGATGGACAGGAGAGACCAGGGATCAAATTTGTGGTTCACAGCATGGCTATGAGTCATACTTGACTTGATGTCACTTCATATTCACAAATGTTAATCATATATTGTTCTTGCCAATGGCCCCACATGTCTCTCCTCCAGACAAAGGACAGAAGATGAGGTCTGCACTTGAAGTCTGACTTGGGTCCATCAAGGGAGCCTTGGGATGAAGACACAGGGCAGCAGCTGCTGCTTCTTCTTCTTCTTCTTCTTCTTCTTCTTCTTCTTCTTCTTCTTCTTCTTCTTCTTCTTCTTCTTCTTCTTCTTCTTCTTCTTCTTCTTCTTCTTCTCCTCCTCCTCCTCTTCCTTCTCCTCCTTCTTCTCCTTCTTTTTCTTCTCTTCCTCCTCCTCTTCCTTCTCCTTCTTCTTTTCTCCTCCTCCTTCTCCTCCTCCTTCTTCTTTTTCTTCTCCTCCCTCTCCTCTTCCTTCTCCTTCTTCTTTTTCTTCTCCTCCTCCTTCTTCTCCTTCTCCTCCTTCACCTCCTCCTCCTCCTCCTCCTTCTTCTACTCCTCCTCCTCCTTCTCCTTCTCCTTCTTCCCTTTTCTCCCTTTCCCCACTGTCCAAGTATGTTTTTAATTGGTCACCAAATGGATTGTTAATGTATCATCAAATCTCCAAAGCCATCGCTCAACTCGGGGCTCGAGGGTCTCCTCAGGAATTTTTATGCTACAATGCATCAAAGTGGATTATGCTAATTGGCGTGTTAATAGTTTCACCCTCAGAATACCAGTGAGTTGAATGAATGGGGAGATGTTTTATGGGTTCGCTGATGGGGGGGTTTCAGGGGAGCTGAGACACCCCCTCTCCTGTCGACAGAGCCTGTAAATAATCTCAGGAGCTGCGTAGCATACAGAAATACACAGGGAATTATTTATCCATTAATCACAAACACACTTGTAAAGCAGTATCATTACTTCTCTGCTAATTTTCTTATGGATCAGGCTAGAATTACCAAAGCGCTCAGAGGTACTTGCAGTTTATTATATTTATTTTTTAAATTTATTTTGCTATTTTTCTGTCTACAGGGCCTCCTTTGGTTGGGCCAGGCCTCTGGGATTTGTATGTTGGGAGATAACGTCCTTTTTTGTGGGGGCTTTAGCGTGAAAAGATAGACCAACATCCTCCCAAAATATGTTGCCCTCATTCATATGCAATTTAGTTTTCCAAAGCTAGGTCTCTAAGAGAGACACCGCAGATGGATACTTTAAAAAAATTATTATTAATTTTGATGAATATTTACAGAGACTTTGGAGATGGATACTTTTAAACAAACGTCATTTATTCCCTTAGAATCACAAACTTATTGCAGTAAGTAGGGTCAGAACTGACTGCTACCTGTCCTGTGAGCTGATTTTTCCAAGAGCAGTAAATCGTCCAGGAGGACAATGTCTATTATTATTCTAGGGAGCAACTGGTGAATTTGAAACCCTTGCTTTGGGGCTGGCACCATAACTTCAATAATAATAATAATAATAATAATAATAATAAAAAAAAAATTGGAAAAATCCAAATGCAAATTTGAACAAAGTATTTCAATTTCCCTCACCTCCCCATCCATCAAATTGTACAACCCTTAATGCCCCCTTCCCCTTGCACATCCACATCCCTCTGCTTCCAGCCTCTCCCACCCCTCCTGGATCCTTATACTCATTCTACAACAATGGTTTTATACAGTATTTATCCTTGTGGGACTGAGTTAGTTCACTCAGCATAATGCTCTCCAGTCCCTCCCAAAATTAGGTAATAATTGACAAAGTTATTGCTCCTGCATGCTGCATAGTATTCCATCATGTGAATGCACCATAATTTCTCAATCCATTCTTTTGTGGTTGAACATTTGGGCTATTTCCATGTTCTTGCAATGGTGAATAATGCTGCTATAAATATTAGTGTACAAATCTCCGTTTGTGCCTCAGTTCTCATATTCTCAGGGTATATTCCAAGTAGTGGACTAGCTGGGTCTTATGAAATTTCTATGTTCAGCTTTTTGAGGAAAACACAAACTGCTTTCCAGAATGCTTGCACCATTTTACAATCCCACCAACAATATATAAGAGTTCCTTTCTTGCCAAATCCTCTCCAGCATCTATTACTTGCTGCCCTGTTCAACTTTGGCACCATAACTTCTAATGAACTATGAGATGAAGGCTCATGGTTTGGATGGCCTACATAAATGCTCTTGCCTTCTCTGTTAGCTCTTGGGGGATAAGGAAGGTCCTTGTCCTGGTCTGTCTTATGCCTGGTTGTTTGGTGCTGATATTGTGACATCTGTTCTCCATGAAATGGATTGACATAGTGACAGTAAAGAATGGGCTAGGAGAGATCAGAGATGATGAGGATGGCATAGCCCAAGGCTGGCTCACATTTGTGGTTCTTGGGATTGCCATGAGGGATAATTGGCTCAAAGACACTTAATTAGCAGCTGCTTGTTTTGTTGACATCATAAAGAAAAGACATCCCCCAATGAGACGATATTCTATCCATTCTTATAAGGGATATATTTTACCATTATAATAGAGGGTGGAGGAGAAGGAGAGAGGAAGATAGAATTCCATCTAGAATAGGTTCCTCTTAAAAATATGAGTCATCCATCGGGGTTCAAGGGAGTCTGAGAAAGAGGGAATAAATAATGTGTGCTGCGTTGGAACAGATGAGGGAGAGAGCTGTATAAAAACTGATATATGATTAGGTATTATTATCATGACAGGAGTCCAGAATGAGGGCAGTATAGTGGAGTGGACTTGGTGGGGATGACTGTATAACAATGAAATAATTTTTCTTTTACTTTTCAAAGAGCAGAGCCAACTGAGGGGGGAGGAGTGGGCAGGGAGAAAAGTGCAACAATGGATGAATGGAAATCCAAAGTCTCTATAAACATTCATTAAAATAAAATTTTTAAAAAATATGTGTCATCGTCCCAACCCTTGCATCAGGGGATTGGATAGTTTCTGGGAATGAGTTTTCGTCATGTTGTTAAGAAAGTGTGATTATGTGCCTATCCTCACTCCTCACTCTCCTGCTCCCAACCCTTGGGCCCTTGGAAAGAGAAGGGGGGGAGAGGGAGAGAGAGAGAGAAAGAGAGGAGGA